>NC_134488.1:40357866-40422866 GCF_040206685.1 Ascaphus truei | reverse complement strand
GACACTTTACCTACTGAATGTCAAAAATACAGCAAACATCTCAATGACTACTTATAAAATAAAATGTATTACCATATATCTAGGAATTGTAAATTTTTAAGTGTAACTGCAGTGACATGACAGGGATGTAAATGTATGCATATATTTGTGTACATGCAGTATATATACATGTATGACAATGCCTTTATTATGTGCATTATTCTTTACATTATCTTTACTAATATGTTAGAATTAGAATAGTTTATACAATAAAAATGTAACGCAAGCTAACGATGAATTTAGAAAGATTCACTTGAAAGACACAGAAAATGCTTTACAGAAGACTATGTTATCTTATTATGAGAAGGGTAATAAGGGAGACAAGAGCCTAGCCAATAAACTTAGAGGGTTAGGGTCTAAAAAACAAATGTTAGTGATTAAACCAGAAAATGGGGAAATTACGTATAATGATAAATATTCTCAAACGAGAAATAATGTATAAACCACACACTGACTCACAAATTAAACTCTAACATACTGTAGGTAAACAGGGATGTATCCGGCGCCACAGCAATCAGTCAAGCTTTACTTCAAATCCGATGATGATACAAAAAGGCTTTGTTGAAATAGTTGCACACACTAAAACCAACAGGCTACACCACAACCTCCTCCTGTAAGCGTTTCACGCTATAACAGCGCTTCGTCTTGGAGTGGGTGAGGTGACTACAGACCCGACATTTAAGATAAAAAGCCCGCAAACAAGAGCTAATTAGCCCTGCATCAGCTGTGTATCTCACTGGGAGCATATATACATTAGCAAGCAAATGGTTAACTAACGCTAGCATCCTTTATACATATATGTATTAAAATTCTGCTATATATAATACTATACATACCCAGTGGACTGAATTAAAAGATATAACCCTAGTACATAGAGATGTCAAAACAACAGCATAAGATACACGGGATTGTATACTGTATAAAAACTAACAATATCATTCAGCACGAGCACGACATTATGGCCAAATGTTTCTTTCTCCAATCTCACTCTACACTTTCCCCTGCGCACATCACTTTTATTTTGGACAGCATTGGTTTTTCCGTCACACATAACTATTTCTTATTTAATCAGCAATTTTTATCTCCAAACAAAAGGGACTGCCATGGTGACATCCTTTCCCCCACCTTACTGTATGCCACCCTCTTTATGGGGTGGTGGGAGACATCCCACGTGTTTGTAGATATCAACCCTTTAGGCACAATATAGAGTTTTACAAACACTATATTAATGACCTGCTGATTGTCTGGAGTGGTGGGTAAGTTAAGTTGAGTTGCTCAATTTTTTGATTATCTGGCTGACAACCAATTAAACCTCAAGTTCACGCATAATTGCCATATGCACCACATACAGTTTTTAGATCTCAATCTGTATGTGGACAATTACAAATGTATCCAATCGGATATATTCCTTAAAGAAAATGCAAGGAATTCATTGTTGCATGCGGACAGTTGTCATTCCCGCCCTCTGATCAGAGGTATCCCACTGGGGCAGTTCCTGCGACTACGCTGGAACTGTTCCTCAATGGAGGACTTTGTTCGAAGGGCAGAAGATATGAAAGAATTCTTTTTAGCCAGGGGTTATCTGCATGGGGTCCTCATTAGGGCTTTTGAATCGGCTTTGAACACAGAGAGAGTGTCTGATTGCTATGAATCCAAATGTCTCTAGACAGCAAATGTCTCAAGACACCTTCCCCCCTTCCCCTTCCCTCCTCTCACCCCTCTCCCCCTTTTCCCTTCCCCTCCCCTCTCCCTCCCCCCCTTTCCTCCACCCTCTTTTTCTTGGTTTATTTTTTCTTCTTTTCAAATTCCTTTTGCTCCATGGACTCTACATTTCCTGTGCAATATGTTACAACTTTATGTATTTTTGGTGCATTCAGTCGAAGATTAGGTTCAAGCTCTGTGTCCTTGTTGGAGCAAACTTCCTGTCCCATTTTGAAGTGTTACTTAGTTTTTATATACAATCCCGTGTAACTTATGCTGTTGTTTTGACATTTCTATGTACTATATCTTTCTATTCAGTCCACTGGGTATGTATAGTATTATATATATATATCAGACTTTTTATACATATATGTATAAAGGAAGCTAGCGTTAGTTAACCATTTGCTTGCTAATGTATATATGCTCCCAGTGAAATACACAGCTGATGCAGGGCTTATTAGCTCCGGTTCGATGGCTTTTTTATCTTAAATGTCGGGTCTGTAGTCACGTCACCTCCCCTACTCCAAGACAAAGCGTTGTTATAGCGTGAAATGCGTAGAGGAGGAAGTTTTAGTGTGTGCAACTATTTCAACAAAGACTTTTTGTATCATCATCGGATTTGAAGTGAAGCTTGACTGATTGCTGTGGCGCCGCAAACATCCCTGTATACCTGCATATTTCTACTTCCGGAAACACACTACGTGAACAGGAGCCAAGGAGAGTTGAGATCCGGTACGGAAGAGCTGACAGGGGTAAGACTGGGCCCCTGAGCCCCAACTTTAATCGTGGTCCCTGTATACTCTGCGATTGCTGTTCCCTTCTGTCATTACACTAACACTATTTGGTGTCAGCATACCCAGCTATACGCCTGAGCGCACGACAGCATTAGACCGCTAAGATACTGTACTGCACCGACACACTTTATTCGAGCAAATACCCAGTATGTACCTGGCAGATACCTGGAATGCGCCGCTCCTCACCTCTGACAAGCCCCGTTGCGTTTGCCTTCCCAGCCTGGGTTCATGCCTGGCTGACGGGCGGCTGATCTGTTAAATGATAATGATTAGGATTTAATAGGCTGCAATGCTTCACGTGTATACCAGATGGCATAAATTCATGAATTGTAATGCAGTATATATATATATACTGTGCAGTATTGCAGCCAGCGGGAATAAAATGCTTCAATCCCTGCCTGGAAAATACCTCAATGCACTCGGGCAGAAAACAGTCACAAACCTCAATACACCCGGGTATACCCGAATTCGTGGGACTAGCCGAGCTCGAATAAAGTGTGTCGCCAGTGTATATAATGTGGATTCCGCAGATCCAAACTCTCTAGTGCCGAGTATGGGTATATAATGGGTATATATTTGATCAAATATAACCTTCCAAAATTGTAAAAAGATGCGTTTAAGACTGGGAAAAGGATGGGCTGTCCTCTTTGGCTCCTGTTGTTTACAATAGAGCCACGTGCAGCCACAATCCGAGAGAGTCCTAATATTCAAGGTATTAAGATAGGAGACGAGACATAACCTGCCACTGTTTGTAAATTATATCCTTTGATTATTTTGAAATCTATTCACATCTCTACCCAGCAATTTCTCATAAACACACATTACCTGGGGGACACCAAACTTGAACCCAACTTACAGTACCGGTTGGCAGGGCACCCTGCACTCTCAGGTCGCCCCTCATATTGTAGGGTTTAGCAGCATGGTGGTTACGCCACTGCACCGGAGACAAATTACATGCTGGCATTCAGGAATGAGGCTTTATGGTTGGGTAGACATAGAATCCACATTTATTACCAATTGCATTAAGGACTTATCTGTGATTTGAAAAGGATTTAAAAAAAATATCTCTGCTACAATTTAATGTGGAGGTAATAACGTTCACATTTAAGATATGGATTTTGGTTAAATGAAACTTGTAAAATGTTCTCATCCCCATCCAGACCTCTTCCCTTATTTCACAACCCAAAGTCCCCCTCGTGGTACAGCACAAATAAGTACAATGATTGGAAAAACGGGAATATTTTTGATAGTGGACACGTGCTATTTAAGGGAAAATTATAAAAATGTGAGACGTTAATCTAGAAATATTCTAATCTAGTTAATAGAAGAGACCGTCCAAACCAAGACTATATGAGGAACTGAGAAACTGATCTCCAAACCGATATTTCAAAAGAGTACATCTGGGAGAATGCATTAAAGGCCTCTATATTTACCACAGCTAGGGAGAACATATAAAAAGTAATATCCAGATGGTACCTTATGCCCAAAAGATAAAGCCAGATATTTCCACATGCCATGGGTCGGTGCTGAAGGAACTGTGGCCAGATATTGGACAAGACCCATATGTGGAGGTTCTATCCAGAGGTACAGAGATTCTGGGTTAAATTAATCTCCCATATCCGAACAGCTTCCAGATGCTATATTTCAGTGGCATGGAAAAAACCCTTGTTACGTTTCCAAAGGGCGGCCACACAGAGAATCAATGAAGTGAATCTAATGGAGAAATGCCTACGGTTAAGAATTTCCATAAGTTTTGGGACCCCTGTGTTAATAGATGAAAATTGTCAAAAAGGGTTTTAGCCACATACAGTAGTTCTGCTGGGGACACACTGGTAGTGAATAGCGGGGTGCCTAATTTGTCTGGATTGTTAAAAACCTTGCATTGGTCATTGACTGTGTTATCCTAAAGTTATGTTATTAACATTTTACAACTGCATATCTGTTAGGTGGGGGGTTACCCTTCTGCTCTTTTTTTCCCCTCTTTTTTTTATTCCCCTTTCCCCTCATTCTTGAAAACCTCAGTAAAAATAAGTAATATAAAAAGAATAAGGTTATATTAATGTGTAATACTGTATATTATTTTACGTTACAATACAGTGTTTACTAGTAATAATATTACTTTCATGATAATAGAAATACTAATCTTTAGTAAAGTACTACAGTATACTGTAGGTAAACGTCTGCAGAGGGAACAATATCGGATCTGCTAAAGGTATATTATACAAGCTCGGAGAATGGCAAACATAGGACGTTCCTTATAATAAGCCCATCAGACATGGTATAATTGAGAAAGGACATACAGTCCAAGGTCGGTGCAACAGGAACAGTTCACAGGTATATACTATAACATCCAATAAATCCCTTTGAAACTGAGCGATTGATCTTGATCCTGGGAGTATAATAATAATCCTTCTATTGCTGCTCAAATGTGGTGAGCTAGGATAGTGACAATAAATGTATTAATTAACCTACGACTCATAAATTAGTGGCCGCCAACATACTGCTGCGGCACAGTTTATTCGAGCATTTGCCCGTTCTGTGCCGCAGCAGTAGCCTGGCGCGCGCCCGAGTGTGACGGGCGCACGCCGAAGCAGCGGAAGAGCGCCCTCCGATCGGGGCGCTCTCCCTACCGCTGCCGGGTCCGCCGGGTCCCCCGGAACCCCCTGCCGCTGTCCCGCGATCGCGGGACACCAGGGCTCCCTCGGGGAGCCCCTGGACACGCGTGCAGCGGGCGCACGCTCCCGATGACGCGTGACCGCGCGTCTATGACGCGCGGCACGCCGAGGGGCGGCCACTAGCAAGCCGGGAGATTTCCCGGCTTGCGGTACCGACCACACTTCAATAAAGTGTGTCGGTAGTGTAACAGACTTAAATCATAAAGTGGGATTTATGGAGTACTGGGGAGGCACAACCACCCAAAGGTATAGTGCCCCCTTTTCCCCCACCACACCCAGATCAGGCCACTAGAGTATATAGGTAATACAGTCAATCATTAGCAGGAAAATTCCACAGGAAACTCACTTATAGTAGAGATGGAGGCTCACTTGAATAAACATCCAGATTAGGAACACAGGAGCTCAGTTAGTGCGTGCTTCCAACTTGATTGAAGATCAATAGTAGGGAAAAAAAAAACATCTCAAAGGAGGGAAAAGTGGAGCACTGCGGTGGGGTATAGCACAGAGGAAAACGGCACACCAATAATAAAAACTAATTTATTGAGTGACTGTGTGAGACATCCAAAAAACAGGAACAACTAACCACTCTGACGCGTTTCGGGCTAAGTCCTTTGTCAAAGAGTATACTTTTTGACAAAGGACTTAGCCCGAAACGCGTCAGAGTGGTTAATTGTTCCTGCTTTTTGGCTGTCTCACGCAGTCACTCAATAAATTAGTTTTTATTATTGGTGTTCCGTTTTCCTCTGTGCTATACCCCAGTGCAGTGCTCCACTTTTCCCTCCTTCGAGGTGTTTTTTTTTTTCCTACTATAGACATGGTACTGTATAAGGGCAGCACACAGAACTGCATATATCTCCTTTCCTAAGCAAGAAAATCCCTCTCAAATGTTTCACCATTCCACAAACTACTTTAAACTGCTTGAAAAAAAACAATCTCCCTTCTTAGCTCCAGCCGGTTAGTAGGGTTTGGTTCTGTAAAAATAGACCACACACTGTGTAACCTTTAGGAATTTATGAAACATTAATTGACAATTTCAGTATTTATGGTAGGACAGATTATAGCAGAAAACAAACATGGCAAAATGAAGAATAAGTAAAGACACAAAGAAGCCACAAAAACAACAGTTATTCTAAATAAAAGTGCTAACAATGTATTAAATAAATGTTTAAGATCCAGGCCCTTAGATTACAATTTCACCCATAAAGAAAGGTATTTAATCTAACACCATGAAAAGATTACACCAAGCACATATCCCTCTTGCCCCTCTAAGGATTACAAAGGAGGATTAATATGTCCGGCCCCACAACATTACAAGCATGGATTAACTAAAGAGCTATCAGATTCAGCCAATATTAATAAGATATATTAAACTCTGAAATATAATGAGAAACTCTAGTCACACAGTAACTGCAATGTTGGGACAGTAAATACTCCCAGGGCTAATAGCATGTGATTCCTCTACAGTCATCACAGCATCTTCTAACCTGATGAGGCATTACCCAACATGGATGAGCTATCTCATGATATTCACATGGTAAAAGCTAACTTTTGTGATCAAAATGTGTCCAGGACTGTTAGCAGGACTGTGCAATGATCTTTGATCATAATATTATCTCACTGTACAATACATGATGTGGATATGGGCACAAGGGATATTTAAGACAACTGCTTAAAAATGTGTCTTCGTTCGTGTTTTCCATTGTGGGTTTCTTTTTTTACAAAAGACACATTTTCCAAATAATAAGCATAGAGATTAATTAAATATTTTCATTCTGCACATAAGGTACATACACAAATGTTTCCAATACCGGTAGATACTTTATGTACTATTACAATAATGATACCATTAACAAACTCATTCATGGACGGAGATATACTATCTGCATGGCTCTATTTTACTGCTACCCTGATCAAGTTTCCAGGTACTGTATACTATCTATATATCCCTATATTACTGCTACCCTGACCAAGTTACGAGGTACTGTATACTATCTATATATCTCTATATAACTGCTACTCTGACGAGGTTCCCAGGTATACTATCTATATATCCTTATATTACTGCTACCTTTACCAATTTACCAGGTATACTATCTACTGTATATTTCCTTATATTACTAATAACTTGACCAAGTTACCAGGTATACTATACATTATTGTGACGGTGTGCTCACCACAAACAAGATGGGTCCACGCTGCTGAGGTGGAGTAATATATATAACGCCAACCCAAAGCCGCGTGAGCGCATCTGGAGTGTAGATTAGTCAAGGTAGCCGGGTCAGGGTAGTAGAAGTGAGAATGGTCATGATACTTGCTGGGGTCAGTAGTGGAGGGGTATGGATTGTTGTGGTTGCTTAACCGAGGTCAGGATTGAAAAGGTGTGGATCGTCGAGAGTAAGCCAAGGTCAGGAATGGAGAGATGCGGATGGTCAAACAAAGCCGGGTCAGGAGAGGAGAAGAGCGGAGTCTGAAGGCAAGCAGGGTCAGGTAACAAGGCAGACAAGACGGAACAGAACAACTGTGGAGAGGCACACGCACAAACAGATTATGCTCACCTGATGAGCCTCTGGCTCTGCTGAGTATTTACAGGAAGCTGTGATGAATCACAGCAGGAGGCGTTTCACTGAGCAGGTTCTGATAGGGAGCTCCACTGCAGGAGGCAGTGTGCAGAGTTCTTCTGTCATGCTGTACTCACCACAAACAAGGTGGGACCACGGAGGTGGGAAATGATATTATGCCACTCACAGCCAAAGGGGCGCGCCTGGAGTGTCGAGTTGGTCGGGGTAGCCGAGTCGGGTTGGAGAGTTGCGGATGGTCGACATACTTGCCGGGGTCAAAGGAGGAGAGTTATAAATGTTGCAGGTACTATTAGCAGTGTCTGGGTTTGGTGAGAGCAGAATTGTCGTAGTCCATTTACAAAGGTCAGGTTTGGAGAAGAGCAGATCGTCGTGGAAACCCAGGTCAGTACACAGGAAGATGAGCAGCAAGACAAGATAAGACCGTGGAGGTAGAGAAGAGGTGAGTGCAATGCAACTGGAACTATGCTTAGCCAAAGTGCCAGTGGCACATCTGAGCATATGTAGGAGAGAGCATCCAATGAGAGACTGCAGTGTGGAGGTAAGTGTGGAGAGAGGACTGTAATAGGAGGAATAATCAGCACAGCTCAGGTGAGTTGGATGAGAGGGAGCCTGTGTGTGCTGCGCACGTCTCTACTCACGTGCATGTGTGTGTTGCATGTATCCCACGTCGGCGCGAGGAGAAGGCTTCACACAGGTGCACACGTACGCGCCTGTAGCAAGATGGCCACTGGAGGAACCGGTGGAGCCAGCGGAGGTGGGAGCGGTCCTCAAGGAAACACCATCCGCCGGAGCAGGTGAGCGGGGTGCGCGCCAAGGGCAGTGTGGCTCCCTGAGCCTCACATAATCTTGATGATATTATTAATGTGATACAGGTGCATGCTGCATGCACACCGTGTGCATGTGTCGCGCTAAAGACGTCATCACATGGACACAACCGGGACACGGGGCCAGCGGAGTTGGCATTTAGGTCAGCGCGGGCTGTGCGCGTACTCCTATGAGGATAACAGGCTCCAGGGTGAGGTTTGGGAGGGATGCTGGTATCTAGATGTATAGAGGGTAAGTTTTGCATGCACTGACCGCGCAGCGCCTCATGGATCCTTAAAGTAACCCCGCCTTCAGGACCGACCTCCTGGCGACTCCAAGCAGGTTTCAGGGGGTACTTCTCGTCGAATCTCTGGACCACTCTGGGTGCATGCACTCGATGATGAGGAACCCAAGAACATTCCTCTGGTCCAAAACCCTTTCAGTGTACCAGATACTGGACTACACCTCTGGATAATCTGGAGTCCAATATGGATTGGAATTCGTATGCCTGTTGCCCCTGTATGAGGAGAGAAGGGGGAGGTGAAGAAGATACCGGAGTATGTAAGTTCTGAACCTCGGGTTTCAGGAGACATACATGGAAAATGGATGGTATTCTCAGAGATGGAGGAAGTTGTAGTCTATGGGCGACCGGATTGATCCTTTCCAATATAGCGAATGTTCCAATGAAACGTGGTGCCAATTTAAGTGAAGGAACCTTTAATCTTATATTCCTAGAGGATAGTCATACCTTGTCCCCGACATTGAAAGCTGCTGGATTACTACGATGTCGGTCTGCCTGTATTTTTTTGCCTGGCGATTGCTGACCTGAGATTGTCCTGGATCCTCTTCCATAGACTTTAAAGGTGCCTGATTCTGTCATCTGCTGCCAGAACTCCTGAAATGGAGGAAGAGATAGGAAGAAGCAAGGGATGGAATCCGTAGTTGATGAAAAAGGGTGTTTCAGTGGTGGACTCGCTGCGCAAGTTATTTGTGCAAATTTAGCCCAAGGAAGAAGTTCTGACCAATCGTCCTGAATATCGGGGACAAAACATCTTAAGTATTGTTCTAGTGACTGGTTAGTTCTCTCCGTCTGACTATTAGTTTGGGGATGGTATCCTGAGGAGAAATTTAATTCCAATCCCAGCTGTTAATAAAAGCTTCAATCAGAATTAGAACTTTGCAACTAATATTGACAGATTTACTATAAATCATTCTTCCTGTTATTACACAGGTTATTAAGAATTTATATTAGCGTTAGGGACCCCTGAATTGTGGTCTGCCATGTAGTTGGCTCAGGGGCTTACAACAATTTTGGCCAAAAATGTCAAACTAAAAGACCATTTTACTTAATAGATATTTATACATATATATTTAGGCACTGTACCGTGTATGAGTTTCACTGGATGTGCTAAAACTGAGCTTTGTCTGTGTTTTATGTTCTGTTTCTGTTTTTAACAATCCCAGTTGTTGACAGAAGGAACGCCAACATTTCGAGATAAACTGTGATCCTCTATCACACATGATGATCAATGGTACCCTGTGAAGACGAAAGATCTCCTTTACAAAGATGTTGTAACGGTTCAGGGGATTCCTTCCCCTTCTTATGCTCCTAACGTCACCCTCTCTGTCCCTTCCCCTGCCAACCTTCTTTCGTTTACCCACTCCTGTTCTGCTCCGGCAGCCTCTGACGCCGTTCCCTTGCCACGGCTCGCGCCCCGCAAGTCTCGCACACCCACCCGGGCCCCGAGCACCTGCGGCGACACTCCCCGCTCCCAGGTCCCCTCAGTGTCTGCTTCCATTCCCTCACCTCCGGTGGCTGTCCCCTCCATTCCCCTCAGCAGGTGTGCCCACGGCGCTCCGAGCGTCTCGTGACGCAGCCTGTGCGCGCGCACTCACTCCTTTTCTAAGGCCGGTCATTCTCTTAACTCCTCCTCCCATGCCCTGCAAGCAATCTCTCTGTCTGATCCCCCTGTCTCTTCCTTTTCTCCTCCTGACCTATCCTTGCTGTCTCCCACTTCTCCCTCTGCTCCTCCTCTCTCTCCTATTGGTGTTCCCTCCTTTATAATCCTTGTCTGTCCTCTCTATCATTGCTCTGCATAGTTCCTGTTATCCCTGTGTGTGCAGTCCTATGCTTTGCTCTCTCTGTGTTCCAGCCTTTTCCTGCTCCTGCTTATCTTGGATTTCCCTGATTTTGACCCCTGCTCTTCCTGGACTACCCTGCTCTCTGTTACCCCTGAAACCTTGCTTACGAACTCTACTTTGCTGACCTCTGGAACCCTTGGACTTGGCTTACAAACTTGACTACTCTGCTCTCTGGATCCCTGGACTTTGACGCACGGACACGACCATTCTTACGTTATACCACCAAGACGTTGCAAGTATACTAACTATCTTCCAACAGGCCCAGCAACGCCATACCACACTCCAGGCTTGCCCCCACTGCTGTGGGTGTGTGGTAATACCATTCCCACCTTAGTATTGGGGTCTTGCCAGGTCTGCAGGCATACAGGCGTGACAGATGTATGCCAATTTGGGAGAATTGGAAAACCCTTAAGCGGAATAAAATGTGATTGTTTTGAGAACAGATCTACCACGACTAGCATGGTGTTCATACCCTTGGATGCCAGGAGCTCCACTATAAAATTCATGGACGTGTGTCCAAGGTCTTTCCAGAATGGGGAGTGGCCGAAGGAGTCCGGGGGATTACTCCTGGGATTCTTGTTCTGAGCACATGTAGGGCACGCAGCAGAGAAGTCTTATAAGAAATCCAATTTAGCAATAATTATATTGTAATGAATGAATCTGTTATCAAAGGCAGAATGTTAAAGTATACAGTATAATAGTCTGGATTTTCCTTCATATCTATATATTATATCTGATTGTATTTTCGGTTATAGAGTTATTTTGACGGTGCAGCTGTCCTAAAAGGTCAGAGTAGGCAGAAACCCTGTTTAGGTTTGACACTGAGTGACTATTGACAACTGTGACTTTAGCTGAGAGTAGAGGCTGTGACAAAAGCTCTCAGAATATTCCAGTCCATACTGTATTTGGTATTCTATGTTTAGAATACGTGTGCTGTTTCTTATGCGATCATAGTTTGAAACTGAGGGACCTAATTTGGAATAGAAATATATATTAAGAGAGCTGATTAAAGGAATATTATCTGGATAAATACAACAGTGAGCTTAGTAAGCTTTGGAGAAGATAGGCCAAAGGAAGAAAGACCAGGCCAGATTGATAAAACCATGAAGAGGAGAAAAAGGACATGTTAATACCTGGAGAGAATATTAACTATAAGAAGGTTACTATGTGCAACTATTCTTAAGAATATCAATCTATTTGAAACATCACCATCGTCATTCTTACTATTTTTGTATGTAAGTAATTATTTTCAAAATAAACGTTTTGTTTTTGTGTGCAAACGACAAGAATGCTGAATTCTGTTATGCTGACGTGAGTCTACAGAAAAAGCGAATTTAAAGACATTTAACAAGTCTATAATATCTTTTTGCATTCCAGGCCACAAAAAGTCCACTCCACTAGATCAATGGTCCTTCTGGAACCTGGATGTCCAGAAGATTTTGCAGAGTGACCCCATACAAGGACCTTCCTCTGATGAGCAGGTGGAGTAAACAAACTACCATCTGGAACTGTGAGATGTTTTGGTATATATGGGTTTGAGTCTGCATAATGTCCTTTAAAGCATCAAAGGTATTGGCGGAGAGAATGTACTTCGATGGAAGGATGGGTTTCCGTTGATCCTCAGACTTTTCGTTTACCAAAAACTGGCGAGAGCATCGGCTTTGGTGTTCTTTGAACCCGGAAGAAAAGAAATAATGAAATTAAATCGGGGGGGGGGGGAAAGTGACCATCTGGCTTGACGAGTAATCAACTCACATTTTGTGAGTAAATAACAAGCAGTAGAGAGTATTTAGCGAGTCTCTCACACTTGTGTAGAAGCGCCGGTTACCAGTCCTCTCCGCAATCTCTGCTACTTCCGTGTCACGTGTTCGGCCGTAGCGTGTGACGCGGTGTGTGACGCGGCCCGGCTCTCGTGAGCTTCACTGTCTGCCAATGCAGGGAATCACTGCCGGAGCTCTCCGTGAATGTCTCTCCACACAGGCTTCTCGGCGTGTCTCTCTCTCTGCTGCAAATCAACGCTGGCCCTACGCGTTTCTCCACTTGGGCTTCGTCAGGGGCTGCTAATAATTACCTAATCCCTACCAGGGTATTTATATGTACCTCCCCAAAATGATTGGCTCATTCATAATAAACTCATTACAATACATGGAACACGATTGGTTATTTGTGTCAGTGTCATACATAATTAGAGTTGCTGCATATAACAGCTCCTAACACTACCTGAATCATGTGTTACTAATAAATTGAGAAAAAATTGAGAAAAGTACGACTGGAAATACATAGCATTCAGTAATATAAACACTATAAGTGTCAGTGGTATAAATAAATATAAGGGATATTATTAACTGAACAGCATAAACTGGCAAATTTGATATTATAATATATGTTATGCCTGCTACATAAAATATATATAAACAACCAGTGTGGGTATAGAAATTTATCAGAGGAAATTGTGGAAACCATTATGTAAACATATAATTACAATAATTTATATATCCAATATTTAAATGGTTAAACCAGGAGAATTATATTTCATTACCATATTACATACTGTTTATATTATTAAGATAAATGCAGTCATTTGATACAAAAATCACTTGAGTGTCAGTAGAATTTGTATAATATCTAATCAATTGCAGAGTTCTTTAAAGTAGTTATTAAGTAAAGCTTATGTATAAATCTTCAATATGGTTCAAATGACCTATATATAGTTTACCACAGGACTCAAGCATAATGCTCATTATATATAACTTTGGGATTACTCCCTATTATCATTTGGTCCCCATATACTATCAACATGAATTTTGGAATTGAAAGAATATGGAAATTCTTCTTTTATATAGGAGAGTTCATATTTTGTATATATATGGACATATTTCCTTATGAATGTGTGTGTTTATAAACACTATACAGAGAAAGTGTACCCCAAGAAATTGAAAACATATAAATTCTACATTTTCTGTATATTCTAATATAGTGACAATAATCATATACTTCAACATTAATGTGTATTCACCCAAATTATTGATTTATGTTTTATGTGGTTAAATCCTATAATATATATATATATATATATATATATATATAATATATCTACTCATGTGTTAAATAATAACAATGTATATATTCATTTTATATAATAATCAATAAAATACATTGTGTTAACAAAAAAACATGCATTTAGACATACATTTTAATTAGTAATTGTGAATAAAAACAAATACGTGAGCCCAACATATATTAATTAAACCTCTATTGTGACATTACATTATGATGCAAATATCTATTCTGTTCATTAATCTCCTGTGCAGACATATATCTTTATTCATAAGTACTGCCAAAAAATTAATTAATGGCCCAAGTTATACAAGCTCCTTGTAGTGTATCGGTGTGTATATAGAGTTATTATATCTTAACAAATTCAGGGGAAATTTATAGTCAACATATTATTCTATGTGTCTTGGTCACCATAAAGCTTATTCCATAGTGGGGTTGGGATGGAGTTGAGGAATTGTCAAATTTACTATAAAAATAGATAATAACTGCATATTGCAAGAATATCAGACCAGAGGTATAATTCATACTCCAAAAGAAAGTCCAAATACAACTTCAACATAATTAATACAGGTTAACGGAGGTTTTATAATTTATATAATATCTTTACAACAATATTGTACAGCATATCTAATCACTGGCATCTTCAAACCTCATAAAGACTTCTATTGGTGTATTGATTATCACAATGTATGTCCCCCAAATACAAACATAAAAGGAAATTGAGATCATGTAGAAGATCCAAATACGGTGACAATGTCCATAAGTACATAGTTTGGAGTTTTGGGTACAGAGCACATAGAGAAGTGATGGGAGTGTAAATTATTCCCTTAGAAAGGATCTCAGGTCTATGTCGATGTTCATACCATTAGGATTTAACGTTTTCATAGTGTAAATCCAAAACGTTTCCTGTCTTGAAATTTTGATTACCTGGTTCCCCCCCCTCCAATTAGGGTGAATTTTATCAATTCCAAAGAATTTTAACCCATTTGGATTTTGGTCATGATGTTCCTTGAAATGTTTCGAAACACTGTGCTGCATGAACCCTCGCTCAATGTTCTTTATGTGCTCTGCTATCCTCAACTTCAATTTCCTAGTTGTTCTCCCTATGTACTGTTTGTTACATGGACATTGTAACATGTAGATAACATAATTGGAGTTACAATCTATAAAATCTTGTATTTCAAACTCCACTTGTGTTACTTCAGATTTCACTTTTTTGAAAGATTTCTGAGTGTTGGGATTAATCTTACACCCTCTACATGTTTGACATTTGAAAAAGCCATTTACTACACTTACTGGTTTAACACATTCCTTCCTTAGGCAACTTGGTGCCAGTCTTTGTTTTAGATTTGGGGCCTTCGTGAATATTATTTCAGGATTTTTTGGTAATATTTGCTGTAAGATTGGATCTTGATGAAGGATATTCCAATGTTTATGAAATATTCTCCTAATGTGTCGTGAAGATTCGTTGTATCTAGTGACAAATGGGATTGAAGTTTTGTCCTTCTCTCCTTTCCTGCTTTGTTCTATATTTGGTTTGTATGTTAATAGCTCTTTTCTCTCCATTTGAGTTACTTTTTGGTAAGCTGTATCTACCACCTCCTTTTTGTACTTTCTTTCAGTGAACTTATCCATCAGTTCATGTGCTTGTTCATGATATATGTGTTCTTGTGTGCAATTCCTACGCACTCTTTGTAGTTGACCCAAAGGTATGTTGTCAATCCATCTGTCTAGATGTCCACTATCTCCCATTAGAAAATTATGACAGTCTACTTCCTTTACATATGTCTTGGTTTCTAATACTCCATTGGAGACATATATAGATAAATCTAGAAACTCTATACTGTCTTGACTATACTTTTTGGTGAACTTTAGGTTATAGGGATTGTTGTTGAGTTGTTCAAGAAAATTATCCAGTAGCTCTAGGCTACCGTCCCAGATGAATAGTATATCATCAATATATCTATGCCAGGATACCAGATTTGCTCCATACTCATGCCCAGACCAGATGTATTTGTCTTCCCACATTCCCATAAGGATGTTGGCATAATTTGGAGCAGGGGGTCCCCAGACCTAAAACCACAGCGGTTCAGCTCCGGAGACCCTCTGCACATCTACACAATCAATAAAAATGTATTTTAAATGTATTTATTTATATTCATTTATTTATTTATTTATTTAGATTTATTTATTAATTGTGCTGCTGCTGCTGCAAGTCCTAAACTCACACCAAGGGCCAAACACCCCCCTCACCCCCGCTGCCCCCAATAAAAAAAATTCACGCACAGCAGCCCCACAATTAATAAATAAATCTAAATAAATAAATAAATACATGAAGAGAAATAAATATATACTGTATATATATATACTGTATATATACAGTATATATATAATAACAATCCCTATACATATACAGTATATACTGTGTATATATATACTGTATACATACATATATATATATATATATATATATATATATATATATATATATATATATATATATATATATATATATATATATATAGTATATACACACAGTATATACAAATACATGTAGAATGGTTATCAAAATCATACTGTCCTACAAATAACGCTTCTCTATACAGACAATAATAATAATCCATTTAATAATCCTAACTGATCTTACAATATAAAACATAACATTCCAATCCACACAGTTCATTGCATTTACATTGTATAAATGATAAAAAAACAAATACAGACCGGCGCCTTAGAGTCCAATTGGATGGTAAATAGAGTCCAATAAGGGGCTTGAAATGTCCAATAATGGATGTTCTAGTCCAGTGGACAGCAGATTCCTCAGCAGCAAAAATATTATGCCATGCAGGGAAGACAAGAGAACAAAATCATAGTGTAACACAGTTGGTTAAAACTTAACATATACAAACATACACAGACAAACACAAACAACACTTAAACAACACTAGACAATAGGCTGACTAATATTAACAGTTTTAATGAGCATAATAAAATCCAGCACACTGGTGACGAGCAGGTTCGGGTTCCGGTGTTTTAAAACCGGAATCCTACTTACAGCAAGACCACAGGATATAGGCAGATGGATAGTGGATCGATCGGTAGATGCTTATGGATGCGTGCCGCATGTGGAGTCCTGCAGGTCACTCCTCGTGCTGATGCCGAAAATGGCGACTCTGCCTTCTCCTCCACAAGGCTCCTTCCGTTTCCTCCCGGAACTACGTCACAGCGGGCGGGATAGGGATGCCGAATCACACTCCAAATGTCAGCTCCTATTGATCGCAACTCCAAAGTCTGCTGCAAGGCTCTGCTCTTCTATCAGTGATGCTGGCAATGAACTCTCAAAGGCCCAACGCGTTTCGTGCGCATGCGCACTTCTTCAGGGGATAATGAGCACAGTTCATGACGGCTTGATATACAGACAGGGCGCTCACCATTGGCTCAAACAAATGTCACTCAAAACAAATTGGTGTTAGCCCTAATTGGTGTCACATTCTGTCAATCATGTCCTGTGTAAAAGGCAGCCTTAACACACAAATGAAACTACATAAACACAACAGACATGTATACATAAAAAAATACAAACATATATCATTTCAATCATGTTACTAATTGTACCTATTACATCTTATTATAACATACTGAATTACACATCCTAAGTTAATGATGTAATCTTATTCCACATTGAAGTAGCACACTCCGCACACAAATGGCTCCAAAGATTGCAGCAACTATTATAAATTGAATTTATATACCTATTCTATTAAAATATTTTAAAATTTATATTATCAATTATAAAACTATCAATTAATATTCTAAAAATGTATAATCATAATTTATTTATAAAAGGTTTAAAAAAGTCTTTTAAAAATCATTTAAGAAAAACACCTAGATCAAAATCAATGTTGAGACCGTTGGGTGAGAGTGTTTTAATTCATAGATCCAGTAGGCTTCACACCTACTGATCTGTTTAAGTACATTACCTCCTCTCCAATGTTTTTCTACGGTTTCTATGGCTTGACATTTTAAACCCATCGGATTCTTATTATGATGAATTTTAAAATGATGTGAAACACTGTGTGTGTCTAAACCTCTTTTTATGTTATAAATATGTTCATACACTCTTCTCTTATAACATCTTCCTGTTCTGCCTACATATTGTAGGCCACAGGGACACTGTAACAAATAAATGACAGATGAAGTGTCACAATTAATAGATGTTTTTATAGTGTATATTTTTTCTGTTACATTTGATTTAAAGGTATCTGTGCTTCTACCAAATGAACAGGCCATACATTTGGTGCATTTAAAAAAAAACTTTCTTTTGCTGTTTATTTTTAATTTTGTATTTTCCAATGGGCAACTGGGTGCTAGACGCATTTTAATATTTGGAGCTTTTGTAAAAATGATTTTAGGTTTTTCAGGGAGACATTTAGATAAAGTTGTATCACACAAGAGCATATGCCAGTGTTTGTTAAAAATCTGGCGTATTTTTGGCGCCATCTCATTGTACTGGGTTATAAATGAAACTTCAGTGTTTTTATTTGATACATTTTTATCTTTGTACTCCAGTAGTGTATCCCTCTCAATTTCTCCCACCTGAATGGATGCTGCCTCAAGTAAATGTTCTGGGTAACTTCTATCACGGAATTTGTTTTTAAGCTCATTTGCCTGAAGTTCAAACTCCCCAGGATTTGAGCAGTTGCGCTTCAGGCGTGTGAGCTGACCCTTTGGGATGTTCCGGATCCAGCTAGGATTGTGCTGGCTGTCTGCCCTTAAATAGTTATTAGCCTGGACAGATTTGAAGAATGTTTTAGTTTCTATTTTATTGTTACTAATGTACACTTTGAGGTCTAGAAACTCTATATGTTCCTTGTGGTGGTTAAAAGTAAATTTCAAATCCCTATCGTTGGAGTTTAAATATGTAAAAAATGTCTCCAACTGTATCTGGCTGCCAGACCAAACAAATATGACGTCATCTATGAAACGGCGCCAGAGCACCAGGTGTGCCCCGAGAGGACAGTTGTTCCAAATAAAATCTTCTTCCCAACTGTCCATAAAAAGATTGGCATAACTCGGGGCAAACCTCGTGCCCATCGCCGTTCCACAGACCTGTTTGAAAAATTGTGAATTAAACTGAAAATGGTTGTGTGTTAAAATAAATTTAATACTATCTACCAAAATTTTTTTTAGTGCTGTTGGTGTAGTGTTATCCGATTCTAGCTTGCGTGCAATAGCCTGACATCCTTTCACATGATTAATGGTGGTATACAATGATGTCACGTCTGCTGTTACCCATATATATTCGGGTTTCCACTCCAGGTCTCTTAGTAACTGGAGGACATGTGTAGTGTCACGCAATTAGGATCGGATTTGCTGAACCAAGGGTTGAAGGTGGTGATCTATAAATAAAGATAAATTTGAAGTGAGTGACCCTATACCTGAAATGATAGGCCTACCAGGGGGGTTCGTGATACTCTTGTGTATTTTAGGGATGAAATAGAAAATGGGAGTGCGCGAAAATTGTGTATTTAAAAACTCTAACTCTTGTTGTGTTATTGCTCCACTTTCCAAGCCATTATCTAGCATACTAGTTAGCTCAATCTCAAATTGGTTCAAAGGATTACTGTCAAGGGGGAGGTATGTGGCTGTATCTCCAAGAAGTCGCATTGACTCCCTGAGATAATAATAAATATCCATCACCACTATGCCCCCCCCCTTTGTCAGCAGGTTTTATAACTATTTCCTTATTAGTTTCCAGTTGTTTTAGAGCTTCTTTTTCTTTAACATTTAAATTATCTTTATGTATTTTATAAGCCCTACTGGATTCTTCCAATTCTCTGGTTACTATTTCTACAAATGAGTTCACCAGGTGGCCCTGCGCAAATTTGGGGTAGAATGTAGATTTAACTTTAAAATTAGTGCACGATTTATTTTCCTCAACACTGAAAGTTTTCTGATCTAGCTGATGGGTTACTGCATCTTTCAAAAAATATTTCTTTAGTATAAACGATGCATAAAATCTATGCACCATATACATTCTGCAAATGAATGTTAACAATATAATTGCAAGCTACTGTACCAGTAAATACAAACACTTCCAAACAAGTCAACTATTTTAACCAATCAAGTAAACAAAAATCAATATATACTGTAAGTACCAACCAGAAAACACAATTTAAAACCAAAGCTAACCCTTACAATACCAAGGATTACATCTATCTAATTGTAAAAAACATTATACATTATACACACATTGAAGCATTGCAATAAACAACATACAGTACAGTACATCCCCTGTATCTCCCTGCCTTCAGTGTAATCTGTTTAAAGCCCCCTCCCCCATAATGTTCCTGTTAAACAGATTACACTGAAGGCAGAGAGATTTAAAGCCCCCTCCCCCTTAATGTTTCTGTTAAACAGATTACACTGAAGGCAGAGAGATTTAATAGAAACATACATTAGGGGGGAGGGGGCTTTAAACAGATTACACTGAAGGCAGAGAGATGTTTCTGTTAAATCTCCCTCCCTGCATTGCTGTGAGTGCAGTGTATGTAAATGTGGGGAGGGGGGGACCAAATGTGCATACTGTGAGGTCTAACCACCCTCACCCCCTACCCACATACCATTACCCCCCCCCCCATCCTGACCATGGCCCCTCTGCTTCTGCAAAACAGACACAAAAATTAAAACATCCAAAGTAATGTCCCCTAACCCCTTAATCACCATAGCGGTTATTGACCGCTACAGTCATTAAGGGGTTAACCCACCCTCACCCACCACTCGGGATGCCTACATACCCTCCCACACTAACCCCCCCCGTGAGGCCTAACCACCCAGTCAGTACCCACAAGGGAGGCCTACCCACATACTGTTGGGGAAACACCCCAACCCCAGTACCCACAATATAAACAGTACAATGACCCACAATAAACAGCATTATATTTATTAAATACATTACCCACCCCCTGTGCCCCTCCCATAAATACAAGATTTATCCTTTTACATACAGGGTTCATAACGCAGCCCCACGCTAGTCCCCGGTGGGCTGGCAGGCCACCTGGACAGACCTACAGTTTACCAGCAGCCCTTTTTACACAGGTTCTGGAGGCCTGCTGGTGGATCCTGTCAGCACCATGGCCCCCAGGTGGTCTCCTTGGGTCACCGTGGGCCACAATTGGGTCCCCACGGTAGGCCCAAGGATGTTTGGGAGCCCCGGGTCAAACCCACAGGTGTCTGCGGGGCCTCGGGTGGTTCCCTCGGGGGTCTGGGGAACTCACGGGTGCTCACTACAGGTCCGCGGTGCCCCCACAGAAGTGGGACCACACATCATCATCCCCGCACCTACGGGTCCGCGGTGCCCCCACAGAAGTGGGACCACACATCGTCATCCCCGCAGACTATGGGTCCGCGGTGCCCCCACAGAAGTGGGACCACACAACATCATCCCCGCATGTGTCACCCGTGGAACCACCAGCCTGATACCCTTGGGATACCCGAGAATACCCGGAGGTGGTCTCCAGAGTTCCCACGCAGAACCACGGAATCAACCCTGAATGTAAAAAAAATAAACCTGGCCTATACATTCAATACATACACCCTCCCCCCCAACACCTACAGTACAATAATGTGCAAAATAACTATTATCCAGATATGGATAATAGATTAATTGCCCATTATTAAAAACATTAACTAGCATATACAAATAAATAAAGTACTACTGACCTCATCAATACGAAGTGTCTGTCGCCAGCGCCTTCCTTCCTTCTCTTGCCCACACAAGACATAGCCAATACCAAGCCAATACATTGCAAGTACATTCAGATATCAATTAACCCCTTAAACACCTTATCGGATAATAACCGCAAAGGTAATTAAGGGGTTAAGCCACACAGGCCCGATACCCACCCTTCACCCATGAATTTCTACTGTGGCTTCATCATGCAACTATATATATATATATACTGTATATAACAGCGAGACAGAGAGAAAGAGAGAGAGAGAGAGAGATATATACAGTATATATATATATATATATATATATATATATATATATATATATATACACACGTTATATACACACCCATGATAAACCAATATACAGTACAAATAAATGTAGAAGGGTTATCAAAAGCATACTGCCCTACAACCAAACACTTCTCCATACAGACACTACATTAAAATCAATTTCCTTTAAAATCCTAACTGATCTCACAATCTACAGTATATCATCACAAACCAATGAAAAACCTCACATTCCAATATATATGATGCATAAAATCTATGCACCATATACATTCTGCAAATGAATCAACCAAGTAAACAAAAATCAAAAGCCAATACATTGCAATTACATTCAGATATCAATTAACCCCTTAAACACCTTATCAGATAATAACCGCAAAGGTGATTAAGGGGTTAAGCCACACAGGCCCGATACCCACCCTTCACCCATGAATTTGTACTGTGGCTTCATCATGCAACTATATATATATATATATATATATATATATATATATATATATATATATATATATATATATATATATTCAGTATATATATATATATATATATATATATACACACAGTATATATATATACACACGATGAACCAATATACAAATAAATGTAGAAGGGTTATCAAAAGCACTGTCCTACAACCAAACACTTCTCCATACATACACACTAAATTAAAATCAATTTCCTTTAATATTCATAACTGATCTCTCAATCTAAATCATCACTAAACCTCTGAAAAGCCATTTAAACAACTTACATTCCAATATAAATGATGCCTAAATATCTATGCACCATATACATTCTGCAAATTAATCAACCAAGTAAACAAAAATCAATTAGCAATCATTATTTACATCCCTAAACAATTCACACTAGATCCCGAACAATAAAACCATTAACAAATTCACGCCTAGAGCAGAACAATTAAGCCTTTGAAAAAATATAAGTACCGACAAAAATACAACCTTTACAACCAAGCCTATCCCTGACCTTCCTCAAACACACAATACAATACCAAGGAATACATCTATCTAATTTTAAAATACTTTAAACTCACAATAAAGCATAGCAGCATACTGTACAGTACACAAAATAATTTAAAACACATCTAATCCAGCTTTTAAAACAACATCATTTCTTACCCTGTACTGTATGTATATATATCTCTAGACATATATACATACATACATACAGTGGCAAGAAATGATATACCAGAACAAAAAAAAAATACACATGTTAAAAAACCTTTTGAAAAAATTAACAAGTTAAATAAAATACATTTCTTTACTGTAGTTCACTTACCATTACTTGCCCGCACCGACTCCCGTTGCACAGCTTACTCACGAACCAATCCACGATCAGGAATCCATAAAATAAAAAACCATAAAATAATAAACATTAAACTAAAAATCCAAATCAATCCACGGGTCTTCTATCTGTAATCCATCTCCATCTGTATTCTTCTTTCTTCTATCTCCTTCCGGCAGGGCGGGGCAGGGTCTTCTCCCCATCTGCAGCCACGCCCTGGTCTTCTTTCTTGGCCGGAGGTCCTTCCTCCGCGGCGTCTGGCTTCAAAATGAGACGACATAGGCTTTTAAAGGCCTATGACGTCACATTTTGCATCATGGTTCCCACGGTCCTGATTGGGCCGTGAAAACCATGTGTTTTGGCCGACAAAAAAAAAATGATGACGTCACTTAAAGGGAATGAAAGCACAGCCAATCAGAATGGCTTTGCTTCAATTGCCTTTAAGATGACGTCATGAAAAGGCACATGGCCGCCCTCACATGGTATGATAGCCAATCAGAGCGTGGGAACTTTATCCCTACTCTGATTGGCTCTGGTATACCATGTGTCAGGAGCTTGGGGGAGAAAGGATGTGACGTCAATGAAAACCTGTCACGTGGTACGGTAGCCAATCAGAGTAGGGATGGAGTTCCCACGCTCTGATTGGCTACCGTACCATGTGGGGATGGCCATGTTTCTTTTCATGACGTCATCTTAAAGGCAATTGAAGCAAAGCCATTCTGATTGGCTGTGCTTTTCATTGCCTTTAAGTGACGTCATCTTTTTTTTTTTTTATCGGCCAAAACACATGGTTTTCACAGCCCAATCAGGACCGTGGGAACCATGACGAAAATGTGACGTCATAGGCCTTTAAAAGCCAATGTCGTCTCATTTTGAAGCCAGACGCCGAGGAGGAAGGACCTCCTACAGAAGAAGAAGGACAGGGCGTGGCCGAAGACGGGAAGAAGACCCCGGAAGAAGATAGAAGAAAGAAGAATACAGATGAAGATGGATTACAAGTAGAAGACCCGTGGATTGATTTGGATTTTTAGTGTAATGTTTATGTTTTTATGTTTTTTTATTTTATGGGTTCCGGTGCCTCGTGGTTTTGTACATGAGTAAGGTGTTCAATGGGAGTCGGTGGGGCCAAGTAATGGTAAGTGAACTAAAGAAATGTATTTTATTTAACTTGTTAATTTTTTTAACAGTTTTTTTAACATGTGTTTTTTTTTTGGTGGTATATCATTTCTTGCCACTGTATGTATGTATGTATGTCTAGAGAGATATATACATACAGGGTAAGAAATGATGTTGTTTTAAAAGCTTTCTTCCAAGTGTTTTAAAATAATTTGTCTATGCTGCTATGCTTTATTTTGTGTTTAAAGTATTTTACAATTAGATAGATGTAATTGTTGATATTGTATGGTGTTCTTGAGGTCAGGGTTATGCTTCGTTTTGTATTTTGTATTCTTGTTGGTACATATATTTTTTCATAGGCTAAATTGTTATGTTAAAGGCTTGAATTTGTTAATTGTTTAATTGTTAGGGATGGAATGTAAATTGTGTAGGGATGTCATTAATGAATGGTAATTGATTTATGTTTACTGGATTGGATAAAATAGTTTACTTGTTTGGAGGTATTTGTATTTTGCTTGCAATGTTATTGTTAACTTAATTTGCAGAATGTATATGCTGCATAGATTGGATGCATCATATATACTATGTAAATGCAATGTGTTGATTGGCATTAGAGGTATTTGATTGGCATTTGATGATTGTGATTGTAAGTTCAGTTAGGATTATTAAAGTAAATTAATTTTATTGTAGTCTGTCTGTATGGAGAAGTGTTATTTTGAGTACAGCATGTTTTTGTTAACCCTTCTACATTTATTTGTATATTGGTTCATCATGTGTGTATATATTTGCATGATGAAGCCACTGTACAAATTCATGGGTGAAGGGTGGGTGTTTAAGGGGTTAATTGATATGTGAATGCAATTGCAATGTATTGGCTTTGTTTTGGCTATGTATTTTGTGGGCAAGACAAGGATGTTGCTGGCGACGGAGACTTCTTATTGATGAGGTCAGTAGTACTTAATTTATTTGAATATGCTAGTTAATGTTTTTAATAATGGGCAAATAATCTATTATCCCTATCTGGATAATAGTTATTTTGCACATTATTGTACTGTAGGTGTTGGGGGGGGGGTGTATGTATTGAATGTATAGGCCAGGTTTATTTTTTTTACATTCAGGGTTTGTTCCGTGGTTCTGCGTGGGACCTCTGGAGACCACCTGCGGGTCTCCTCAGGTATCTCACGGGTATCAGGCTGGTGGTTCCACGGTGACACCTGCGGGGATGAAGCGGTGGCCTCACATCTGTGGGGGCACCGCGGACCTGTAGTCTGCGGGGATGAAGCGGTGGCCTCACATCTGTGGGGGCACTGTGGACCCGTAGTGAGCACTCGTGAGTTCCCCAGACCCCCGTGGGAACCACCCGAGGCCCCGCAGACACCTGTGGGTCTGACCCGGGGCTCCCAGACATCATTGGGCCTACCGTGGGGACCCAATTGTGGCCCACGGTGACCCAAGGAGACATCCTTGGGGCCATGGTGCAGGTGGGACCCACCAGCAGGCCTCCAGAACCTGTTTGAAAAGGGCTGCTGGTACCCTGTAGGTTTGTCAGGTGCCCCGCCAGCCCACCGGGGACTCGCGTGGGGCTGCGTTATGAACCCTGTTTGTAAAAGGATAAATCTTGTATTTATGGGGGGGCACAGGGGGTGGGTAATGTATTTATTAAATATAATGATGTTTATTGTGGGTCACTGTATTGTTTTTATTGTGGGTACTGGGGGTGGGGGGGTTTCCCCAATGGTATGTGGGTAGGCCTCCCTTGTTGGTAGTGGGTGAGGGTGGTTAGGCCTCACGGGGTGGGGGGTTAGTGTGGGAGGGTATGTAGGCGTCCCGAGTGGTGGGTGAGGGTGGGTTAACCCCTTAATGACTGTAGCTGTTAATAACCGCTATGGTGATTAAGGGGTTAGGGGACATTACTTTGGATGTTTTCATTCTTGTGTCTGTTTTGCAGCAGCGGAGGGGGCCATGACCAGGATGAAGAGGAGGATGGCCTTCATCGTGGCAGCCAGACATGGGTGGTGAGTACTATATGTATTTAATGTATTTATTGTTGTTTATGTATTTTAAATACACAGGGGGTGTATGTTGTTTATTGCAATGTTTATTGGGGGCAAATGTCCCCAATAAACATGCTATTCTGCCTTAACCCCTTCATTGCCTTAGCGGCTATTCGCTATGGTAATGAAGCAGCATTTATGTGTTTTTAATAATATTGTGCGGGAGCAGGGGGTCCCCTGAGCTGAACCGCATTAATTTGTGGCTCAGAGACCCCCTGCTTCCCGAGTTAAAGGCCCCAGTTTTGGGCACCGGTGCCAGTGTCGCCGCCATATTTATAGCGGGCATGTCGCGTATGGGATGCTATAAAGATGGTGGCGACACTACCACCCGATGACACTTACCGGGGCCTGTAACTCGGGAAGCAGGGGGTCCCTGGTCCACATAGCAACGCGGTTCAGCTCAGGGGACGCCCTGCTCACAGTACAATATTATTAAAAATACATTCATGCTGCTTCGTTACCATAGCACATAGCCGCAAAGGTAAGGAATGATTCTTTATTGATATGTGTGTTTTATTCATACTGTAGATGTGCAGAGGGTCTCCGGAGGGGAACCGCATTGGTTTCAGGCCCGGGGACCCCCTACTTCCCGATATACAGTCCCCTTTAGTGGGTGCCGATATCCTTCTGCTTTGTTTACATTCCGTGGTCACGTGATCGGGACCTTTAAATGCAGAGGGATACCGGCACCTCATAAAGGGGCCTGTATCTCGGGAAGCAGGGGTC
This sequence comes from Ascaphus truei, assembly GCF_040206685.1. NCBI lineage: Eukaryota > Metazoa > Chordata > Amphibia > Anura > Ascaphidae > Ascaphus > Ascaphus truei. The sequence continues at coordinate 40,395,855 of NC_134488.1, read as the reverse complement.
CCCAGACCTGAAACCAATGCGGTTCAGCTCCGGAGACCCCCTGCACATGTACACTATGAGTAAAAGTTGTTTATAAATACTTTATTTTTTGCCGATGTTTGCGCTGAGAGAGCGGCTTGTCTCTCTCTGCTGCAAACATCTATCGGCACAAAAGGCCTATCGGAAGGCTTATCGGGAGCCAGGCTGTATCGGCACAGGCTCATCGGCAGTTTTGCTTTCGCAGTGATTCGGTAGGGATCGGAAGGATTCGGCCTTTACTGATTACTGTGAGGGCAAATCGCCAAAAAAAGGCCTATCGGCAACACTTGCCAAAGAGATTTTATCGGGGCTTACTGCAAGAGGCCCTATATCTGTAAAAGACCTGATTTTGTCTAAAAAGTCAAAAGTGTCTTTAATATAAGACTTGCCCTTTGTCACTAATGGTTGTAAGAATGTGTCTACAGTACATAAATAGATAATCGTTGGTTGTTGGAATTTGTGGCCGATATAATCGGCCTACCTGGGGGGTTATGCCAACTCTTGTGTATTTTAGGTAACAAATACAATATTGGTCGTCGTGGGTGCTCTAATGTCAGAAATTATTTCTCCTTTTCTGTGATCCATGAATTCCCCTGTCCCAATAACAAAATCTGTTCAATCTCTTTCTGATATATGCTTGTAGGATCATGTGTCAATTTAGCGTAACAATTTTCATCTGCTGTTATCCTATATTGTTCATAGTTCTGTAGTTCTTACGCTCCACTTTTATAAGCTCTTTTTAAGATTATTTTAGGATTATCAGCCAACTTCTTTAAACTTTTTTTCTGACCATTGTTTAGATTGTAGTGTATGTGATGCTTATTCTTGAAATAAGTATTAACATCTTTTTTACCAAATTCATAAAAACTTGTACTGCTGGATTTTTCACAGGAGGTACAAAGTTAGATATTAATTTACATACCAGTTATTTATTGGTAGATACCTGAGAGGTTGATTGTGGCTGTTTGTTGTCGCACGGCCGGTGTCCTGTTTAAGAAAAAAAGATTTCAGATTTAGAATTCTCTCCATTTAAAAAAATTCTACTTCTAAATCAAATCTATTGGCTGTGGCAGTGGGTACAAAAGAAGGACCTCTAGATAGCACTTCTAATTCTACTTTGGACAGTGGAGTAGTCAGAGAGATGTATGACAAGACTTTGCGCACTACTTAATGACGGGGTCTGAGGATCGGCGGCGTCCGTGGGTTTGCGTCTCCCCCTCCTGGTCTTTTGTCTTTGATGTTGTCCCCCGTCCTCCTCCTAAAAAGAGCTGGACGTCCCTGGTGTCTGTACCCGTATACCATCGGCTGATGAACTAGCCTCTGAGTCACTGGAAAGAACTTCTCTTCTTTTTTGTATATTTCTTGTCTCTCTTTTGCTTTTGTCCACTGATAAACAGTATTATCTTTATAGTCTCCTACTACTTTTTTAAATGTATGTTTTTTTAAAATGGACTAAATTACCAAGCTCATCCATAAAGTAAAGCCTTTCACTTGAACCAGTTTCACACTAAGAAAAACTGGAATGTACTGGGAGATATTCAACGTCTCAGTGGCCCCACCAATGTGTTTGAAAAAGAGCGGCAAGCTCGAAACACGTTGGTGTGGGCCACTGGGCTCCGTTATATAGCTGTTTGCCTCATGATCCATTAAATATATTTTTTATACATTCGACAAACTCTCTTGTAATTGTTCTCTCTACACTGGTGTAGCAGTGCTCCAAGTTTCCTGATATTCATCTTTCTGCGAGTTGAGGAAAATAGAAGCACACATTGCTGGAGAAAAATCATCACCTACAAATGTGAGTTCATTATTCTTTATGCCATACACCTACTGCATTTATCCACATTAATATACTTATGCTTGGACACTATTAAGTTAGGATTCTTACAAGAGTGATGGTGGAATCCTGACCAGCTAGTTGATATAAACAGTGGATGGTTGGTGTTATTTGGAACTTTGGTCTATAAAGATGATGCTCGAGGGTTGCACACCAGATGAGGCTTATCAATTTGAAGATAACATGCTTACAATAAGCAATTGATGGCATAGTTAGAGCACAGCTTTTGCACTACTGTAATTATATTGCAAAATGCAACATGATTGATAAAATAAAACAGTTGTTATGATAACATATTAAAAATGTATTGCACATGAAAACATAACATCATACTGTATAAGGTTTTATATACTGTAAAGCTCACAATTATTCTCTCCTCAATTAAAATTACATTGTCACTTTAAATTTGTATCCTCATTTGATTTTTAAATGAGATTCACAATGCGCAAGCAACGTTGGAAAAAAGCGATATTAGAGTTCCATCGAATTTCCTCCTTATCTTTTGCCGCTTGAAGTCAAACTTTCTTTTCTGGGGGAAACAAAGTATGCTATTATTTCTGGTATAATGTGGCAAGCATAGTGTATACTACTATAGTTTCATTGGGAATTAAAGCAGCAGTTCAAGCATTATCCAACATGTGTGTTTTTTTTAAATAAATCAACAACTTCTGATCTCTTGAGCCCCGCCCTCTCCCTAGAAGTCCACCAATTGTATATACTGTAGTAACTGCTCAGGCAATCTTATTGCAGGACTACCTTTTCAATAATGCTGTGCATTAATTAAATAACCCTGAGCAAAGCAATTGATTACAGGAGAATGGACTGATCTGCAGCTTACTGTAGCTAATCACTTGTCTGTCTGCATAATGTATGGATGCACATACTGTACTGTATTGTTTTTAACAAAAAATAATATACATATTTTTTTAAACGGCAGCTTGAACTGCTGCTTTAAACTTAATACTGTACTATATAGTGTAATACAGTATATTGTAGTACATTATATTTACGTTCATTATAAACTTTGCCAAACGGCTGGAGATGAGCCACTGTCACTCCTGTAGTCTGCATTATAGATAACAGGTGACAGCTGGCCTTCTACACCTGTAGTTGACAGCTGCTGAGCCAGGTAATCATGTTGGTAAGCATGCTGGTACTGTATGTATAATCTGGTTGTAAATCAGGCTGGAAATTTTGCGGGTGAATTGACGGGGCCAGATAGCAAGGATTGCCGTTCACCAGGTTTTCACTGACGATCGGATCGTTATTGTAAACAAGTGCTGGTGTGGGTGCCGGCACATTGGTGGATTGGGATAGACAAATCTTATATGGATTAAACCTGACCTTTCTCCTTTTTCAGTTGCCATGATCAAACATACTGTAAAACTCTGGGATTACACACCAATACCCTCTTCTATCTCCGGTAGGAGGGGCAATGCAAAAAAAACAATGATCGTTAGTTAAGGTTTGCCTTACGAACGCTTCCACCCACAAACTTGTAAAAATCATAGTTCAAAATGAAATATTCATATATTTACGATAAAGTCACCATCTTATCTGTAGCAGCATTAATTGCAAAACATATTAAAAATGCATAACTACAGTCATGTTTTTTATATGTGTATGGTGTACACATGGTTTCTAGTCTAGTCAGCAATTGTGCTGGGATAAGAATGTAGAAAAAAGCCGCAGCTTTGTGTTTTACAGGTTTTTATTATGAAACGCCTACATTTAATAACGTCTTCAGCATCTTCAAGGACCAAGGTCGATTCACAATGGATCACTGTGGTACTGTAGACTTGGTTTTTATCTGTTTTTTAAACACCTGCAAATTGACACAGTAGCACAGTACTGTACACATTACAATTTGTTCGTTTCTGCCACCTGGTGAATACACGAAGGATTGCACCCAAGGAAATCAGACACCAAGTAATTCAAAGAAATCAACTGCGATAAACAGAGGTGCGACGAGTGTGATTGGCGGCATTCACGGAAAATTAACGAGAGAATGCCGTGTGGAATACAGCAGAGTTCACGAAAACAGCTCGTGGAATGTTTGGATAACGGCCGCTCATCTGTATGGATTCAGTGAATAAAGACTAATGGACAAATAAATCATGTTATTTGGATAGTTGTACCGTATTTCATTTTTTATGATAAATTAAACAAGTTGCAGATCACATATTTATGTATCAATATTTAAATTATTTGCAAATATAACAATAAGCATTTTATCCCAATAAGAATCAAATTAATCAATTTATACGTAATAATGTACAAAGGAAAGATAAAACCCCAAAGTTACAGTGTTTTTCACCTCTCGTATAACTAAGGATAAGCAGGTTAGAGGGTTAAAAATTAGAATTTTGCAAACTTTTATGTTATTTTGCACGTTCTATCCAAAACGTCAGAATTTCATTCAGAGCCAAAAGACGTATTCGCAGGTTCAGGGATGTTAATTTTTTTCCTATAAACGTGGCAAACTTTGGATGCATGAATGGAAAATCTTGTGAACTTTTGTGAAACAGAAATTTAGAAAAATGGTGAAAAATATATTGTCCTGCTTTATGGATAATAAATTAAATTGATGTAACAAATTCATCAAAATAAGGGGACCTCTAGAACTATCAAGGAACTGTCCACCCCATCTAACATTTGATATGTGAAAGGTAAAGGAGGCATTAATATAAAGTGAGCCCCCACAGTTAGCTAATATTGAATAATTTAAATAATTTTAACCCCTCCCTATAACTGAGGTTTTGTATTATTCCTCTAAACTCCAAAGCCGAAGGTGTATAAAAACTAGGAAGGCAATCTCTTTTCAAATGTATATGGTTTATCTTTTTTTTATTTTTTCAACTTAAATTTTTATTGGAGTTACCTGTACAGACATTATTTCACAGCCCATTGTGTTACTTCCAATTACAGAATCGTAGAAAAAAAAAACCACAAAACAAACATGAAAGCTTTAGAACTGCCAACAACTACCAACAGATGACACTACTGACAAGACGGATCAGACAAGGGAACCGGGGGCGGGGGACGGGGGGGGAAGGGAAGAGAGAAGACGCCGGGGTCTGAGGCGGGGAGCTTCTTTATACGCTGCTATGCTTTCCATGTCCTGGCAGATACTAGATGGGCTATCGCTCTGGGACATTTATTTATTTATAAAATATTTTACCAGGAAGTAATACATTGAGAGTTACCTCTCGTTTTCAAGTATGTCCTGGGCACAGAGTAAAACAAAATAATACATGGTTACAAATACAGTTACATAAATGAACAAGGTATACATTATATACAAGACATTGCATGCACAGTTAAAGAAAATATATATTATGAGCGTATGAAACAGTTACAGACCAGATTAAAGTGTGAGACAGCCTTAGATTTGAAAGAACTTAAGCTGGTGGTGGATATGAGAGTCTCTGGTAGGTTGTTCCAGTTTTGGGGTGCACGGAAGGAGAAGGAGGAACGTCCGGATACTTTGTTGAGTCTTGGGACCATGAATAGTCTTTTGGAGTCTGATCTCAGGTGATAGATACTGCATGTGGTAGGGGTGAGGAGCTTGTTCAGGTACATGGCCTACTTTTGTGTTTGCTTTCCAACCCTCTACCTGTGGGGCTGTCTTCTACCAGTTCGTCGCTGTGTCGTGTTGTATTTCTGACCTTCAGAGGAGAACGCATCTGTTTTTATCAATGAAGAATCGTGGCGGCATCCACCCCTGACTGAGCCAGCCAAGGTGCCCAGACTTTTAGGTAATTTGTGCCGGAGTCATTAACCAAACTTGTTAATTGTTCCATCCGGCAAACGTGCCAAATCCTGTTTCTGATCTTAGGGATAATTGGGATATCTTGCTGCTTCCATAAAGCTGCAATCTCGCACCTCGTGGCTGTAGCAAAATGCGCGATTAATTTGTGCGCTGCATTTGACAGACCCTGGACCCGTCTGCGCAACAGAAACACCCACGGGTCCAGGGGGATCTCCAAACCGAGAATCCGCTGTATCCAGTCTCTAATGTCTTCCCAAATAGGGGCCACTCTTGTGCAAGACCACAGCATGTGTCGCAGATCTGCCACCTCCCCGCACTGTTTAGGGCAGAGCGGGGATTAGCCCCTGACAAATTTAGCTACGCGAGTTGGGGTGTAATACCACCGCATAAGGACTTTATATGCGTTCTCCTTTAATGTGGTACAGATTGAGCTCTTTGCTGCTGCTTAAATAATTCTGTCCCATTCCTCGTCCTCTAGCGTCTCCCCTAAGTCCGTTTCCCATTGCCTAACGTAGTGCAGTCTGTTGTCGTTGGGCGTCGTTGGACAGATCACTTCCCTGTACATTCGAGAAGTAAGTCCCCTTGTGTCCGCATCTCTGGAACACAGCTGCTCAAAATTAGTTCATGCCGGTCTGATTGGTGTTTTATTGTAAAAATCTCTGATCTGAAGGTACCTAAAGAATTCACTGTTTGGGATAGCTTTAGAAGCTTTCATTTGCTCAAATGATTGTATAGATGTTGTACCCTCCAGATCTTTAAGGCGGGTTATCCCCTTCCTAGTCCAATTTAAGAGAGCCTTACCGTTCAGTCCTGGAGCGAAGTCTGGGTTGCCAACAATTGGTGTCATGAGTGAGTTTCTAGTAGTCAACGTACAGCTAAATTTAGTGGCCTCCCAGATTCTTAGTGAATTGGCTATGGTCTGCAGCGGCATTTGCATCTTGCGTACCCCTTTTTTGGGTAGCCAGATTAAATTTTGGAGTTCGATCGGTGCACAACACTGCTTCTCCAACTCTACCCATCTCCATAAGCTTGGGTCTGTGTGCCATTGGAGAATCTGCTCTAATTGGGCTGCTTTGTAGTAAGCCTGCAAGCAAGGCACCGCTAAACCTCCTCTGGTTGTGGGCCGTTTTAAGATACCCTTAGCAATTCTCTGACTTTTCTTGTTCCAGATAAATTTCATGATTTGTGACTGTAAGGAGAGGATGTCAGCATGTACCAAAGGGTTAAGGAGACTCTGGAAAAGATAAAACATCCTTGGGAGGAGGTTCATTTTCACGATATGTATCCTCCCAATCCACGAGATACTCCCCTTCATCCAAGTCCTGAGATCCTCCCCTAATGTCTTAATTACCCTGGGAAAGTTTGCTTTATATAGCGTTTTGTAGTCCCTTGTGAGATATACCCCTAAATATTTAATAGCGGAGGCTTGCCATTTCAAATTAAAATTGAGGTCAATCAGCTTTTCTACTTCTTTTGGTAAATTGATATTGAGCGCTTCGGAATTAGACTGATTGATTTTAAACCCTGAGATTTGGTTGAATTTACCCAGAATGTTTAAAACGTTTGGGAGCGACGTGAGAGGTTTGGATAATGTTAGAATAACATCATCGGCATATAAAGCGGCCTTGTGCATCTGATCGCCGACTGGGATTCCTGAGATGTCTGGGCTATTTCTAATGTGTGCCGCTAAGGGCTCTATGCACAAGGCAAACAGCAGTGGCGACAGCGGGCACTCCTGCCTAGATCCGCTCTTGATTGCAAATTGGTCTGAGGGGAAGCCCTGATGTGGCACTCTCGCTGTAGGACTTTCGTATAAGGCGAGGATGGCTTGCAGGAGGCGTCCCTCAAAGCCAAATGCTCTCAATGTCTCTGTTAGGTAGGGCCAGTCTATCCTATCGAAGGCTTTCTCAGCATCCAGACTTAACACCATGGAGTGTATGTTTTTCTTTTGGGCCAGAACAATCAAATCAATGATTCTCCTGGTGTTGTCTGCCGCTTGCCTCCCTCCGATAAACCCTACCTGATCCGTGTGGATCAACCTGGGAAGGACACTACCCACCCTGTTGGCTATAAGTTTGGAGTAGATTTTGATACCAGAGTTAATCAGTGGAATGGGCCGGTAGCTCTTACAGTCTGCCGGTTCCTTTCCTGGTTTATGGATCACAGAGATTGAGGCTTGTAGCATTTGCGCTGGGAATGAGGCCCCTGCTAGAATTTCGTTGAATAGTTTTAACATGTGGGGGGGTCTAGTATTTTGACATATTTTTTGTAATATAAATTTGAGAAGCCATCCGGCCCCGGCGCTTTAGAAGGTTTTAGCGCTTTGATGACCTCAGTCAACTCCTCTATCGTAAAGTCCGATTGGAGCGCCTCCCTCTCACCTCGTTCCAAAATCGGAAGATTCGCCTCTTTGAGGAAGGTCTTTAACGACTCTCCTGTTCTAGCATTATGGGTAACCTTATCTCCATTATATAGCTTTTCGTAGTATTTTTTAAACTCTTCTACGATTTTCCCAGGGATGGAGGTCTGGTCGCCCTTGTGGTTTCGAATTGCGTGAATGTGGTAATTGGGAAGCTTGTATCTAAGCTTATTGGCAAGTAGTGTGTCAGGCTTGTTTGATTTTTCATAATATTTCCGCTGAGACCATGCCATTTCCTTCTTGGCCTGGGCAGAGAGGAGGAGATTAAGTTTAATTTTGGTGTCTAATACCTGTTTCAGTGTATGGTCACTCTTATTTATTTTATGTAAGGAGGAGAGTTCCCCTAACTGTTTTTCTAGCTCGAGGATCTTACTCTCTCTGTCCCTTTTCCTTTTGGCGGCCAAATTCATTAGTACCCCTCTGAGGGTGGCCTTATGAGCCTCCCACAGCGTGGAGTGTGAAACCCCACTCCCCTTATTCTCCTCGAAATATTGTTTGAGGTTATCCCCTACCTCCCGCTCTAGGGCTGGGATTTTCAGCAGGATCTCATTCAGCTTCCAGTTCGCTCTAAGTCTGTCTAGTGGAATTAGTGTGCATCGCAGCTCGATAGATGCATGGTCAGACCATGAAATATCATGGATCTCGGAACGAGAGACCCCGGGGACCATTCTCTTGGACACAAGGAAGTAGTCTATCCTGCTGTAACTATTATGTGGGTGGGAGAAGAAGGTATATTCTCTCGTTCCCTGGTGTTGTTCCCTCCATATATCAAGTAGTTGGCAGTCTTTTAGTCCTTTTCTAATTGTTAATACGCCTTGTCTGTGTGTTGCGTGCGTGGTTGAGCATCTACCTAGGTCTTTGTTCAGTGCTCTATTAAGGTCTCCTGCTACAATAATATCTCCTTTCGCCACTTTGCAAAGTTTCCCGAAGAATTTGTCAAAAAAGTCCGCGGCCGTATCGTTAGGGGCGTAGATCGTTGCCAGTGTGACAGGAAACCCACGTATGGCTCCCCGCACGATGAGGAACCTGCCCTCCCTGTCACTAAATGTCCTGTCTAGAACAAATGGTATGTGGTTATGTATTAAGATGGCCACCCCACGCTTTTTAACTCTTGCAGAGGACATGAAGTGTACCCTAAAATCTTTATCTAGGTATCACGGGTGGTTCTCCTGGGAAAAATGAGTTTCTTGTAAGAATAAGATTTCCGCCCCTTTACGTTTATAATCCCTGAAGGCCACCCTGTGCTTTGCCGGGCTGTTAAACCCCTTAATGTTGTGTGATATTAGCTGGAGTTCCTTACTCATTGTAGATCATGGGTTGATATTCCGGCCGCATTCTGGTTCTGCCTTGGACGTGGGGTTCGCCTCTGGAGCCATGACTCTTCCCCGTGTCTCGGCTCGCCACCCTCTCGCCTGAAGAAACAAAGGGGGGGGGGCACACAAAGTGGGAAACCGGGGGAGACATAAACAACACACAACACATTTCATAACATAGTATTTCTCGACGTCTTGACGAGATTTTCCTCACGCCGAGGTCTTTTCCTTTGGGTTCCCGAACTCTTTTCCAGCAGTCCAGGGTTGGCTTGGAACGGGTGATGCCCCGTCCAAGAGTCCTGACCCAAAGGGCTTCACTAGGGCCCTGGGGAACCTCCCTCCCCTTCCCTAGCGTGAGGCCCATGCTGACTTTGAGGTAGGTCACCTCCAGTCACTCCCGCCCCGCTCTTCTCCGAACTTTATTAACGAAATCTAACTATTAGTGGATGTCCCCACATCCCAGTCCTTGTCTGTCTTATTGCTCTGGCCCCTCTGTCTCCCCATAAACTTAGTGACGCTTAACCCTCCTTATTCCTCCCCCCACTCCTTTCGCTATATGTTGTGCCTACACCTCCCGAACTCACAACCTTTTAGTGGATGTGAACTATTTACCAACCACTCATCTCTCTGATTCTGTGTAACTTGCCCTCCTGTTCCTCCGCCCAACCACCTTCTCCTAATGATGTCTGTTCCAGCCTCCTCATTCCTTTCATACCCTAAACTCACCTACCTTTCTAACACATAACTTACCTTACCCCCCTCTGCAACTTGCTCTTTCTTTCCTACCTTATAACTTCCTCTCTCCCTTCCTAACCTAGCCCACCCCGTCTTGTCACTTCCCCCAGTCTCACTTCCCCCAGTCCCCACTCTCTACTCATTCTGCACCTGCACATCCTGCTCTCTCCCACCTTCATACAACAACTGACCCCTCCCTTCTACATTCTCCACTCACTTACTCTTCATGTCTCATTCCCATCTCTAACTCCTTCCTCCTTTAATGACCCTCTCATGCACCTACCCTGCCCCCCGACCTTTCTTCCTCACCCCCCTTGTGGCCTTGCTTCTAGCTGGCACCCTACCCTGTGGTACCCCCTGACTGCCCTCCTCAGCCTACTACTTATCCTGCATTCATACACCCTCCCTTCACGCGTTCGCCGCTCCTTTGTCCTTGTGCCGGCGTCTATGCCGCTTAATTTTGTAATTCCCGCCGCTACCCTCAGCCTCATGTGGTGTCCCGGTCCTGCCCGATTTGCCGATCCGGCGCTCCTTGGCCACCTATCAGGGCCTCCGGCCATGGCTGTCCTGGGTGCTGACGTCATCTACTTGCGATGACGGGATCCGTCTACACGCCACCTCCAAGATGGCGTTGCTCCTTCCGGTTCCACCTTATGATGCGCTTCCGGCCCGTCGCCATTTTGGATCCTGCGTCTCACCAGAGTGGAGGTATGGGCGTCTGCTCCTGCTTCCCGCTCATCCGGCTCCTGCGCTTCACCGTGGGTTCCCGCCATCTCAGGTACCTTCGCCATCTTGGAGGGGGATTTGCAGGAGGGGTAGGCCTTTTATTTTTTGATTGTGTTTTTTTTTTTTTTTTTTTTCTTGTTTGTTTTCACTCGGTTGATGCCATCCTTGGCCCAGTGTGTTAGGAGGTAGACTTCGGGTGTTCGGTGTCCACGTCTCTCCCTTTGGGGGAGTGGGGCCTATCTGTGGCAATGTGCCACTGGGAGCCGGGGACAACCTTTCAGCATCTTATTTTAATGTAATGTAACCACTGCCGCAACTTTAACTTTAACTTTTGGATGCCTTCCCTTCAGTCCTTTCCACTCTGCCCCCTGGGAGACTTAGTGTTCTGCTCCCATATGGGTTCTGGGAGTGGACTCCCAGGATCAGAGACCGTGGGGGCCTCACCCAGGCCCAGCTTGTGGAGGAAGGCTGGCCCCTCTTCTAGTTCCATCATTGTGACCACCTTGCCTTCCCTCGCCACCTGAAGGCTGAAGGGGAAGGTCCACCTGTTTCTGACCCCCTTCTCTCGTAGGGCTTTCGTGATCGGTAGCAGGGATCTGCGGCGGGCCAATGTCATAGGGGATAAGTCCTGGAAGATTGACAGCCTTGTGCCCTCGAAGTCCACGACAGGTAGGGGTCTCATTTTATGTAGGACCGCTTCTTTTGTCCTGTAGTGGTGCATCCGGAGCACAATATCCCTGGGCTGCTCATTTTGTAGCGGCTTAGCTCTCAAGGCCGGTGGCACCGGTCTAGCGCCAGGTAGTCTTTATGGGTGTCTGGTAATAGGGTCTCCAGCCATTTTGTTATATATTCAGCACAGTCCAGGATAGCTTCAGGGACCCCTCTAATCCGGAGATTATTGCGCCTGTCCCTATTCTCTGTGTCCTCTTGGCGCTCCCGAAGTTCATTCACCTGTTCCTGGAGATCCTTGAGTTTTCGATCATGCCTTTTAATTGTTCTGGTCGAGTGGTCCATCTTGGTCTCTAAAAGTACTTGTCCTCTCCCCCAGGCCGGTCACCTCTTTCTTAAGATCCTTGATCTCATCCTGGAATAGTGTCTTTAGATCTGAATAGAGTTTATCAAAGTCGCCTTGCCTGGCCGGACGCAGCGCCGGGTTATCCTTCTCCTCTTCTTCGCAATCCGGCTCCGTTTCAGACCCGGCATTTGAATTAGGCGCCATTTCTGCTCCCGCTCCGCTCATCCTGGCGCGGCCGAAGTACTCCGGCAACCCTTTCTTTTTTGACACCTTAGGGCCTTTCCTGGACATCTCGGGGTGGTGTATGCTTTAATTGGGGTAAATGGCAGTGGTTTTGGGTATCGTGTTAGGTTTCAGCTCGTGTTTTCTATCAAGCGAGGCACGGAGCTCCTAACCTATGCGACTATGTCTCTCTCCGTCCTATGGTTTATCTTTTAAGAGAATGTTGGTTTCTCCTTTGAGCAGGTTCTCCCAACCTCTGATATCCAGGACTCCACTTTCTGATCAATAGTCTGTTTCCAAAACAATGGGAGCGTATCTTGCCGCATTGAGAAGGTTTATTACAGGTGATTTTTTCCCCATTTGTATTCATTGTTGATATCTCTATTGAGGAGAATAAGTCAATGATTTACAGTATGTCTCATTGTTTTTAATACATTTTTACATTCCATATGTATAATCCATAACATTATTACGCATTTGCGCTAAATAGTTACAGGAATGGCACCCTTAATACATTTATTGATTCTACCTGTATGTGTAGGGCTGCTTCCCCCAGTCTGGGAGATTTGCCCTGGCTTCAGGTCTGTGTGGTGCTTTGTACCTGTTTGGCTCCAGGAGATGCTGAGGGTCTGCGTTGGAATGGGGAAACAGGACAGGCTGTTGATCCTTCAGGTTCTTCTCATGTTGGTGTCAGTGCCTCCAGTCACAGCAGGCTCCAGCATAGCTGGAGACAGTCCCTACCATGATAGTCTTGTATGTATGTCTTTATTTATATAGCGCCATTAGTATATGTAGCGCTTCACAGTAGTAATACACGTGACAATAATATAAATAACAAATAATACAAATAATAGGTCATGAGAATAAGTGCTTCAGACATAAAAATAACATTTTGGAAGAGGAGTCCCTGCTCCGGAGAGCTAACAATCTAATTGGTGGGGAGAACGTACAGAGACAGTAGGATGGCATTCAGGTGAGTTCGTCTTCTGGGGGCCAAGCTTTATGTATCGTGTATAGTATTAGCCATGGTGTTACTCATATGCTTCTTTAAGCAAGTTTGTCTTAAGGTGCGTCTTAAAGGTGGATAGAGAGGGTGCTAGTAAGGTATTGAGGGGAAGGGCATTCCAGAGGTGCGGGGCAGAAAGTGAGAAAGGTTAAGGTGGGAGAGGGCTTTAGATACAAAGGGGGTATAGAGAAAACATCCTTGAGCAGAACGCGAGTCGGATGGTGCATAGCGAGAAATTAAGGCTGAGATGTACTGTAAGTAGCAGCAGAAGAGTGTAAAGCTTTAAAAGTGAGGAGGAGTGAGTCTTCTCTCATACCTCTGTCCAATAGGCTGTTACTTAGACAGAGGTATATAAAAAGGATTCATTATTGAAGCAGCCACTGCAGTTGGTATTACAGCATATGCATAATCTTTTAGGAGTGGTTCCAGACCTCTGGATGGTACCGGCCTAATAGCAGTCTTGAGGCCTTGTGCTCTACGCAGATCTTGGGTAGGCTATCAACCCCAGGTTGGGCTGAAGGCCTGGCTCTCTCTCCCAGCCAGGATAAGCTGGACTCACATCCCTACCTCATGAGGGGGAGAGATGAAATGATTATAGTTTGGAGTGCCTCCTCCTTAGTGCAAAAGAGGAGGGGACCTGGGTTGCACCAGGATTGGTTTTCTCGCAGACCATGCCTCACCTCCACTCCTGTCCCTCAAGGAGGTTGCATGAGGTGGGTAAACCCCAAAGGATAGCCTGACACTGCCTGTAACTATCAGGACTTGCATGCCAGGGGCAGAAAAGTATAGTCTGGGCCAGCCACAACTACACTCTACTCTTAGGTTAAATTCCCATGTCCTCCCTGGGTCAAATTTGGGGCACCATCCAGTAACCGGGAGTCTGCAATTCAACAACAGATCACATCAGTTGTTATGACATAACCAATATAGTATACATCTATACCCATATTATCCACTGATTACAGTGATAACAAATATAAACAATTCTTCCAACGGGAAGAAGGGTAGAATCCTCACTTATAATATTTGCGATCAGGTTTATTTACTACTCGCCCATCAAACATCTTGACCCATATGAAATATATTTTAGGCGAACCAGGCCTCTGTCGAATTTCTACTCTGTCCATACAAATGCACCTCCCTACAACCATTCTTCCGTAATAGAGTCGGTAGAGAGAAATAACATAGAGCACTGCAGCTGAAGAACTGTAGGCAGGATCAATTATGAAAAAATAAAAAGCTTTATTTGCAAAAAATGCCCATGAGAGAGCTAAAAAACACTCTGACGTATTTCTCGCCTAACTGGCGCTTTATCAAAGACTTGTCTTTATCACAGACTTGAAATGTGTTAGAATGCTCTTTAGCTCTTTCATGGGCTAATTGATCCTGCCTCCAGTTCTTCAGCTGCAGTGCTCTATGTTTTTTTTCTCTACCTACTACTTTGGATTTCGCTGACGGGATGCACGCAGGATAAGATGTATGGTTCCAATCATGAAAGCTGTCCGTCAGTAGAGTGAATATTGTCCTGTGGTTGGCTCACTGCCTATGGAATCTACACAGTTTTGACCTAGAGCTGCTGGCTGCTATTTGACTCCACGGGTTACCCCACATTATTGTGAGACACCTATTGGTTTCTATTCTAATACTGTAGCTCTTTATCTGGTCTGATACTACAGCCTGTGAATGGACTTCATCCTATTTAGGGATTCAGATGATTTTTTTTTTATACAATAGGACATTCAATAATTTCCTGTAGCACCACAAGGGGATTCATTTCTTCATATACATACTGGTCCATAATAGAGCGAATTTGGACTCGGTTATGAATGCCTTTTCAAGAGTTTTAGACTGAAGATATTCTGTGACAGCTGCTGTAAGCCAATCATATCGGTTCTCAATTTCTTGCATGATAGGTTCGGGTACGTATGGGAAATTATAGCCATGAGACTGACGGTACATAAATATTATCGCCCGGTCAGCTCGGCTGAACCTTAATAAATTGTGGCCAGTGGCATGGCTCAGTAGAACCCAGAATTTAGGTTCCCTAGCCTCCACCTCTTTGTACAATATGGCAGTTCCCTTAGGTGTAATAATCCCCAACTTAATGTCATGTACCCTGTTGCAAATGGCTTCCTCTTTGTCCTCTGGGTGAAAGGGACCCTCTTCCCACCAATGTTCCACAATAGGACCATCCACCAAATGGAACCGGATTCTATTCCTATTGGCGGCGTAGCCCTGAAACATAGGGTCCCACCACTTAAGGGGTTCCGAGGACTGATTTTCTTCACTTGGGCTATGGACCTAGTGTCCACCTTAGAGGACACTCCAGATGTTGCAGACTGTTGAGACAGGGAGGACCCTTGGAATGACTTGAAGGATACAGGGGACCTAACCACAGGTATCCTGCTTGCATACGGTATTTCCCCCTCAGAATCATCATCTGACCAACCATCCCTTCCCCCAAAACCCCAGTATCTTAGATCCATTGACAAACCAGGGGACAGATTTTCACTACGGAATTTGGTTAGTACAAAGGTGGGGTCAGCAGGGGCAGAACTAGTGGCCATAGCCCCATGGAGGTCCTGGGGATAGGGACAGCATTGTCCTGAACAGGGACCTGGAAAGGGGCATGGCAGCAGGGGCCAGTGATTGGGTCGTAGCAATATCCATGACCAGTCCTGTGGGCTTGGGCTTGCCATGAACCCAATGAGTGGTTATAGGGGAAGCATCGGAGATCTGACGACCCCTTCCTCTAGATCGGGGCCTGTATAGGGGAGTGTCAGTGGATAATTGTTCTGTACTCACCATTGAAATTTCCGTCTTTGGTTCCGCAGCTTGTGCGGCCGCCAACTTGACGATGTCATCATGGTGAGCCGGTCTTGAGGTCTTTCCAGGCATGCACTTGTCCAGCGGCGTGGATGATGTCACATCACATGTCAGGAGCAGAAAAGTATAGCCTGGACCAGCCATGACTACATATGCAAAAAAAAAAATCTAGTTCTTTATTTTCAGTTACAGCAAAATATAGCATCAGCTGCTAGCTAGAAAAACAGTGGCTGTGGGTGCCAGAGCTGTTTGGCCTGACACTAGTATATTATTCCAGTCATTATGTGCCATAGACTGGTCAAATCAATATCATTCTAATCAATATGTTTTTTTAGGAAGTGTGGGATATGACGCATTAAAATATACTTTGCATAGTCATTAAAATATTTCCCAGGTACAGTACTTCAGGTGTGCTCCTTTTTCTGCACAGGCAAATATATACAACTGGAGACACTACTAAAGTGAACTCCGATGGGTTTGGTAAAACCAGTCTGAGAAATCTGTGAATCGGATTGAGAAAGGTTTGTCTATTTCTATTGGCAACACATTGTGTCTTTGTGCAACTGGAAAAACGAAAATGAATACGTATAATTTTGCAAACCAAGCTTAGCACCATCCATACATCTCTACTTTCTAGCTAAGTATAACAATGTAAAAATCCCTCAATGTTTCATTATTATTAGCAGCATATGTTAAAGGGAATCAATATGTTACAGCGCGCCGTGTGCTGCTGAACTGAAATGTAAAAAGACTGTGCAAAGTCCTTATTTTGTATCCTCACACTGAAGTATACAAGTGAGAGGCAGTGTCAATACATTAATCTTAGTGATGCCACTTTCTGTATCTAGGTTGGTCTTTTACCAGACAATCGTATTGTGCATGTTACCGCAGGTCTATGTGAGCGGCTTGCATTACTTTTACTGACGTGTATTATAACCCCTTGTGCCCATCAGATGTGGGTTCTCCAAGGTCTCTCTAGGTTCTCCAAGGTCTCTCATAGTTCCCCAGTCCTCTAAGATTCTCAGATTTTATGTGTCCAGTTTCAACTCTCCAGCAAGAAATGGGCTGCTTCAGAGGAAGTTGTCTGGCATATGTTCTGTCTAATTTTTGCAACTGTTATCAGGGTTATGATTCCCTACACCTAGGAGAGTCTAGATTGTTACCGCAATTCCCAGGTAAGTGTGTCTTTTTGCTGTAGTTTTTGCAACATTGTGTGTTTGCCTTTTCCTATGAATACATTAACAATTTATTTCATTAACTTGTTTTGCTCAATGCTTGAGCTTGGTAAAAAGGTGCAAATTGCCCGGTCTCCTGTTACGCTGTTTTAGCATTTGCTGCTTATTTTGATTTTTTTCATTATTTGGTAGAAATCCAAAAGCCAAAACCAAACAAATTGAGTTTTTGTGAAATAGGAACCAAATCAAAAACACGAAAACATTTGAAGAAATATAAAACCGCATCCCAAACACAACATTATTTTTAACTCAAACCACATGTGAAATTGCCACTAATATCTCTCATACATCTGGCATGAATCACACTAACAAAATGCTATCGCTTTTAGTGCAGACAGACTTGATGATACATACCGTAGACCACAATAATTGCACAATTTTAGTGTCATGTGTCATTATTAAGGCAACAACTTTAGTAAACAAGGATCAGCACCGTCCCACGTGAATGTTTGTGCAGAAGCTTATCACATGCTCTGATAATTGCTTAAATTCTGCAATGCTAACGAGCTTCTACTATTCTACATTCTCAAGCAGCAACTTAAGGCTTCTACAAGTGCTATATAGAAGCAACAGGATCGTTACACCAAGGAGACGCAGAATGGATTCCAATATCCACAAGCATTACCATGATGAAGAGTTTGATCCCAGAGGGTTAATCGATACATATTTTTATAATGGAACTAATGATATGTTTGAGGAGGTGGTTGTATTTCCTATTAAACAATTGTTTAAAACGTTCTCTTCAGGTACGTTCATTTACAGTTGATCTTGAATTTACTGTAAAATATTATCAAAATGTTTGGGGAACTGAAGCATGTGAATAAGCACTTGTGTTGTATTCTGTTCAATACTTTGCTAATGTGAAAAACAGTGTTGTCAAAAATGTATATTTTCCTATTTTCTAACTGTTGAATGCAGGTCGTGTTAGAGGGGAAACCCTGCTCGATGTTTCCGTGGGACCAATAGCTTTTCATCTCTTAACCGCCTGTGATTTCTTCAAGGAGATCAATGTGATAGAATTTACTGACGCAAATATCAGGGAATTTGAAATGTGGAAGAACAAGGAGCCCGGAGCTGCTGACTGGTCTCACGCTGCAAAAATAGTTTGTGAGCTGGAAGGAAAGAGGTACAGTATATTTCAGTTGGTCAGTGTGGAGAGAGAGAGTCAGTGTTGAGAGAGTGTCAATTTGGGGAGAGAAAGTGGCAGTGGGTTGGGGGTGAGAGTGTCAGTGAGGGGTGAGAGAGTGTGTCAGATGGAGGAAGGAAAAGTGTCAGTGAGGGGAGGGACAGAAAGAGTCAGTGGGGAGAGGGGGAGAGTGTGTGTCAGGTGGGAGAGAAAGTGTCAGTTGGGGAGGAAGAGAGTGTCAGTGAGAGGAGGGGTAGAGGAAGTGTCAGTGGGGGGTAGAGAATGTTAGTGGGGTGGAGATAGAGTAGTGGGGGGGAGAGTAAGTTAGGGAAAGGAAGAGTGTCAGTTAGGTAGTGGGGGGAGGGAGAGAGAGTGTCATTGTGGAGAGTGGGAGAGAAAGTGTCAGGTGGAGAGAGGGAGAGAGTGTCAGTGTGGGGAGAGAGTGTCAGTGTTGAGAAAGTGTCATTGTGGGGAGAGAATGTGTCGGTGAGGTGGGGTATAAAATGTGTCAGTCGGGGGGGGGAGAGTGTCAGTTTGGGGATGGAAGAGAGTGTTAGTGGGGAGAGGGGGAGAGAGTGTGTCTGGTGGGAGAGAGAGTGTCAGTTGGGGAGGAAGAGAGTGTCAGTGAGAGGAGGGGTAGAGGAAGAGTCAGTGGGGGTAGAGAATGTTAGTGGGGGGGAGAGTAAGTTAGGGAAAGGAAGAGTGTCAGTTAGGTAGTGGGGAGAACGAGTGTCAGTGTGGAGAGTGGGAGAGAAAGTGTCAGGTGAGGAGAGGGAGAGAGTGTCAGTGTGGGGAGAGAGTGTCAAGGTTGAGAGAGTGTCATTGTGGGGCGAGAATCTGTCAGTGAGGTGGGGGAGAAAATGTGTCAGTCGGGGGGGGGGAGAGAGTGTCAGTTTGGGGACGGAAGAGAGTGTTAGTGGGGAGAGGGGGAGATAAAGTGGCAGGAGGGAGGTAGAGAGTGTCAGTTGGGGGAGGAAGAGATGTTAGTGGGCTTGGGGCAGAGAAAGTGTCAGGTGGAGGGGAGAGAGTGTCAGTGGGGAGGGGGTGAGAAAGATTGTCAGTAGGGTTGGAGAAAAAGTGTCAGTGGGGGGAGGAGAGAGAGAGTGTCAGTGGGGGGAGGAGAGAGAGTGTCAGTGGGGACGGTGAAAGAGTTTCAGTGGGGAAGTGGGGAGAGAGTGTGTCAGTGGGAGTTGCGAGAGTTTGTCAGTGGGAAGGGGGATAGGGTGTGTCAGTCAGGAGGGGGATATGGTATGGCAATGAGTGGGAAGAGCTGAAATTGAACCTCTTTAATCCATGGACCAAAGGAACCGGCCGATCCTCTGCGAATACAAATTAATCAAAAATATTCATCCATCTCTATCAGTCATTTGCGTGACACGTGTACATTAATTTCTGCATGTACCACTGTTTGCTCCAAAATTGCCATGTGATCCTTTTAAATTTTGCAATTTCAGAGACGAGTGGCAAGGAAAGGAAGACAAAGCAAGAAGAGCAGTGAAACGCGTTGTCAAATGTGATCTCACCAAAGATAACCCTTTAGAGCCTGTAGTCCTGCCACAGATGGACTGTCTGCTCTGCATTGCTGTCTTACAGGTTGTTAGCAAGGACCACCAGACTTTCTGTAACAACCTGAAAAAACTAGCGTCAATGCTAAAAACTGGGGGACACATGTTACTGGTGGGGGCATATAATACTTCATGCTATATGGTTGGTGAGCACAAGTTCTTCTTTCTGGCATTTGATGAGGAATTTTTAAGAGAGGCTGTTTGTGATGCAGGGTTCATCATTGAGAATTTGGAAACATTACCTACTAAAAAGACCAGCAATTTGACAGATTATGATCATATTATGTTTATGATAGCACGCAAGGAGATGGAGGTTTAGTGATAAAAGTTATACAACAATTTATCTGACACTTTACCTACTGAATGTCAAAAATACAGCAAACATCTCAATGGCTACTTATAAAATAAAATGAATTACCATATTTCTAGGAATTGTAATTTTTAAGTGTGACTGCAGTGACATGACCGGGAAGTATGTGTATGTATATATTTACTTGTGTACTGTACATACAGTATATGAACATGTATGACCAGACCTTTATTATGTATTCTTTACATGATCCTTTCTATGTTAGAATTAGAAAAAAATCTGTGTGTGCACATAGTAAGTGAAACTTCTTTGTCTTTTGTCACTGTTATGTCACAGAAATTGTATTTGTAAGAATTATATTTTTAATGAAAAATACAATTTCAGTGCCAAAATGCAAAGAAGTTTGACTTAGAACATGTGTTTTAGCTATTTGCACTTCTATATTTATAGTAACTGGGAATTCCGTGTATGTGTGTGTGTGTGTCAGTGTGTGCGTGTGCGTCAGTCAGTCAGTCCATGTGTGTCAGTCAGTGTGTGTGTGTGTGTGTCAGTCAGTCAGTCAGTCAGTGTGTGTGTGTGTGTGTGTGTCAGTCAGTCAGTCAGTGTGTGTGTGTGTGTGTCAGTCAGTGTATTTGTGTGTGTGTGTGTGTGTGTGTGTGTCAGTCAGTCAGTCACTGTGTGTGTGTCAGTCAGTGTGTGTGTGTGTGTCATTCAGTCAGTGTGTGTGTCAGTCAGTGTGTGTGTCAGTCAGTGTGTGCGTGTACTGTATGTGTCAGTGTCAGTCAGTGTGTGTGTGTCAGTATGTGTCAGTGTGTGTCAGTCAGTGAGTGTGTGTCAGTGTGTGTGTGTGTGTCAGTCAGTGTGTGTCAGTCAGTGTGTGCGTGTATGTGTCAGTGTCAGTCAGTGTGTGTGTGTGTGTCAGTATGTGTCAGTGTGTGTCAGTCAGTGTGTGTGTGTGTGTGTGTGTGTCAGTCACTGTGTGTGTGTCAGTCACTGTGTCTCTCTCTGCTGGGGATTGTCTGAGCTGTCCCTGTCCCTGAGTCCCCAGTCCCTGAGCCAGCCCTCTCTCTCCTCCCCTCCAGTGGAGTTATGGAGACACACACACACACAACCACCCTTCTCTCCTCCTCCCCACCCCAGCAGAGGTATGGACACGGCGGGCGTGTGAGGGGAATGGCGCCGCTGCCAGCCGCTTCTGCGCATGCGTGGCTATTTCCGCCGCCGCTGCCGCATGTGACAGCGGGCATGTGGGGGGCGCGGCGGCCATAACGTGACGTCATTTCCGTTTCGCATTTTCGTCTCCATCTCTCCAGTTGTGTCCCATCATGACTAGGTGCCACTAAAGAAGTTTCACTTCAATAAGTTTATACAATAAAAATGTAACCCAAGCTAGCGATGAACTTAGAAAGTGTCACCTGAAAGACATAGAAGACTAAAGTGGTCATGCACTAAGCAGCTAAAAAGTGCTTTCGCCAGGGGTTTGAACTCGCCATGTTTTGTGCGTGTTGCCCTCGCAGTATTGTATTGTTTTTTGTATTGTACTGCTGCAGAGACTTTATTCTAACAAATCACCAGTTTGTCCCTGGCTTGTTCCTGGAATGCGACGCTGTTCACATGGAGCATGCCACATTCCTTTTGCGTTCCCAGCCACGGGTCATGCCCGGCTGATGCGCGGTTGATGTGTTAATTGATAATGGTTCAGGATTTAATAGGCTGCAATGCTTCGCGTGTCCGCCAGATGGCATAAATTCATGAATTGTAATGCAGTATATATATATATATATATATATATATATATATATATATATATACTGTATAACAACAACACCTATAACCCCTAACATACAGTACTGTACACATACAGTACTGTATATGCACATAAATGATATATAGGCCGGCGGGGGCGAGATGTGTTTGCAGCAGAGAGAGATCCGCTGCTCTCTCTGCGCAAACATCGGCACATTAAAAATTATTTAAAATGCATTTTTATTCATAATGTAGATGTGCCGGGGGTCTCCGGAGCTGAACCGCATTGGTTTCAGGCCCGGTGACCCCCTGCTTCCCGAGATACAGGCCCCTTTATGGGGTGCCGGTATCCCTCTGCTTTGTTTACATGCCGCGGTCACGTGATCGGGACCTTTAAATGCAGAGGGATACCGGCACCTCATAAAGGGGCCTGTATCTCGGGAAGCAGGGGGTCCCCGGGCCTGAAACCAATGCGGTTCATCTCTGGAGACCCCCTGCACATCTACACTATGAATAAAAATATATTTTAAATAATTTTTAATGTGCCGATGTTTGCACAGAGAGAGCAGCGGATCTCTCTCTGCTGCAAACACATCTCGCCCCGCCGGCCTATATATCATTGATGTGCATATACAGTACTGTATGTACAGTACTGTATGTTAGGGGTTATAGGGGACGGCTTCAAAGACAACAGCTCGCAAACGCCCCCATGAATTTTTACAAGGCATTGCAGTATTGCAGACAGCGGGAATAAAATGCTTAAATCACAGCCGCGAAAATAACGCAATACACTCCGTGCGAAAACGATACAAAACCGCACATCACCGTGATAATCTGAAATTCGCGGAGCTAACCGAGTTAGAATAAAGTTGGTCGCCACTGTATGTATGTCTAGATCGATATACATACAGGGTCAGAAATGATTGTTTTGTAAAGGCTTGTTTTGATGTAGTATAAATGTATTTTGCTGCTCTGCTTCCAAATGTGTGTGGAATGTAATTTTTATTTAGATGTAATTTTTGGTGCTGTTTGCAGTACTTTATTTCAGGGTTTGGCTTGCTTTTTAATAGTGGATTATTTGTGGTAGTTATATTTTGACTGATGGTTACTTTTTTTATGAATGCAGCAAAAAGTAACCTCATAGGAGGCGTAAGCGGAGCACCGCAGATAGGGCAAATGCAAAGGAAATGGCACACCAAGAGTAAAAAATTGAATTTATTTAAGTGAATAGGAGAGACATTCACAAAAATAGGACAGGCTAACCAACTCTGACGCGTTTCGGGCAAAGCCCTTTGTCAAAGAGTACTCTTACAATAGCACAATAGTTTATTTTATTTTTAACATTGATTGGCATAGTGTACATGATGCACAGATTATTTGCATCATTTATACACTGTCCAATTCAATGTTTTGATTTGCATTTGTTAGATATTGATTGGGAGATGAGAATGATTTTCTTTTAAATGTTCTTTTGTTTCAATGTGGCTTCTTAATATTTAAAGTTTGATATGCAATGTGATGTATTGATTTGGATCTTTGGTATTTTTTTGTGTGCATGTTTTTGTTAATGAAGCCACTGTACAAATGAATGGGTGAAGGATGGGTATCGGGCAGGGTGGCTTAACCCCTTAATTACCTTTGCGGTTATAAACCGATAAGGTGATTAAGGGGTTAACTGATATCAGAATGTATTTGCTGTGTATTTTTTTGGCTACGGAGGAAAGAGGGCCCCTGCTGGCGAAGGGGCTTCATATTGATGAGGTAAGTAGAATTGTATTTATTTTATTATCCTAGTTAATGTGTTTAATAATGGACAAAAAAGCTATTATTCATATCTGGATAATAGTTATTTTGCACATTGCTGTATTTGTTTGGGGGGGGGAGAGGGGTTGTATTTATTTAAATGTTTAGGACTGGTTTATTTTTTTTCACATACAGGTTTGGTTCCTTAGGTCTGCGTCGACCTCTGGAGACAACCTGAGGACTCCCGGTTACCCACAGGTACAAGGCTGAGGACTCACGGGGGACACCTGCAGGGAAGAATGGCCCTGTGGACCCGTAGGGATCACCCGAGGGCCCCCAGACCCCTGTTGGAACCACTCAAGGACCCTCAGACACCTGTGGGGCTGACCCGGGGCCCTCCAGACAGGCCCACCGATGGTGACACCATTTGGGGCCCACAGTGACCTGCGGAGACCACCTGGAGGACCATGGCGCCTGCCCAGGATCACCCGTAGGCCTCCAGACCCTGTGGGCATTCCCCTCTGGGCCACTGTGGGGCCTGCAGACACTCGTCAGGACCACCAGGGACTCCCGTGGGACTGGGGTATTAACCCTGTATGAAAAAGAATAAATCATGTATTTATGGAGAGGCACAGGGGGTGGGTTATGCATTGTTTATTAAATATAGTTATGATTATTGTGGGTAGCGGGGGTGGGGGAAGGTGGTATTGTCCCCAAGCCAGGGTGGGTAGGCCTCCCGGTGGGTAGTGGGTGAAGGTGGTTAGGCCTCATGGGGTGGGTAGTGGGGCAGGGTGTTTAGGCTTCCCTAGTTGTGGGTGAGGGTGGGTTAACCCCTTAATGACTAAGGTTATTAAGGGGTTAGGGGTCATTACATTGGCTCTTTTTATTCTTGTGTATGTTTGGCAGCATCAGAGGGGACATGGACAGGGATGAAGATGAGGATGAGTATTTATGTTTTATTTTTTTTTGTTTCAAGCATTTTTATTAGGGGTCATGTAACATTACAGGCATATAACAGATCATAATATCCTAATACAAAAATGTTTTTTTTTAAAGCAAAGTAAGTAAAGTAGGAACAGGTGTCGCCCAGAGGGGCGAGACCTCTGGCTCAAGTTGTGGCCCAGTCGGATAGAAGTCCGAAAAAGAGAGGGAAAGAAGAGAGAAGGGGAGAGGGGGTAGAGGGTGAGGGGGTCCGCTCTACCCCAGTTACTGCGAGCCGTCTATTCGTATAATCAGCCGGATCTTTTGGCTAGCTCTCAGTTGGGTGGGATTCTTTGGACTGGGTCAATGGGCCAGCCAAGGCTCCCAGACCTTGTAGTGTTCCTCAGTTTTGAGATTGAGGAATGCCGTTAGTCTCTCCATCAGGATTACTTCTATCACTCTTCTTTTAACCATCTGCTTGGAAGGGGGTAATGTCTTTTTCCAGGAGAACGCCACTGCACATCTTGCTGCTGTTAGGATGAAGGAGATTAACTTCCTGACTGGGCGGTCATTTTCCTCTATTGGCCTGCCCAGCAGGTAGGTCAGTTGATCAGTGGGAACAGTGAGGCCGGTTACCTCATGAATTAGAATTTATATTGTAAGCCAACAATTCTGAATTTTTGGACATGTCCACCAAATGTGGGCCATGTCACCTCTCTGTCCACAGCCTCTCCAGCATAGATCTGAGGCCAGGGGGTAGATTTGTTTTAATCGTACTGGGGTTAGATACCAGTGAAATATGATTTTGTAAATATTTTCCTTCGTTGTGGTACAGATGGAAGTTCCTGAGGCTGAGTCCCAAATATCCTCCCAATCCTCTCTGTCTATATCTATATTCAGTTCCGCTGCCCACTTGAGTCGTGGGAGGAGGGGCCCGCTGTTATCTCCTTTCCAGTGTGTATTTGGGATATTAGACCTTTTTGATGAGTACCAGTCTGGCACAACACCTCAAAGTTTGTGAGAGGGGGAAATTCAGTATTTGGGGACATCTTCTGAAGATAGTGATGAATTTGGAAATATTTAAATAGACCTAATTCTGGTGCCTTGTATTTAAAGCGTAGGTCTTGAAAACTTAGCAACCTTCCATCGCTCAGCAGGTCAGCGATCGCCCTGATCCCCCTTAATCTGAATTGCTCAAACTGTTTTGGTTCACATCCGGGGGGGAAACTTGGGGTTATTTTGAATCAGAGTGAGCTGTGATCTTGGTGATGAAAGTTGGAACTTGGATTTACATTTTAACCAGACTTCCCAAGTGTGCCTCATCGCACCTAATTCAAATTTGTGCGCCGGTCTATCACCTCTAACCGGTCTATCCAAACACCAAAGGTAGGCCAGCAGGGAAGGCGTTTTGGCGTAGTGGGACTCTATATCTAACCAAAAATATTGGCCCGGGACTGCGTTCCACACTACGGCTTGTTTCACTTGGGCAGCTTGGTAATATTTTTAAATATCTGGTACCCCTAGTCCTCCTCTCCCTCTCGATGACAAAAGTACTGACGTAGCGATTCTGGGCCTTTTGCTCTTCCAAATGAAGTTAAACAATCTATTCTGAATGTTCTTAAGTTCAGAGCCAGGGACATGGATCGGGAGTGTCTGGAAGAAGTATAACAATCTAGGAGTATATTCAGTTTTACCGAGATCATTCTCCCGATCCATGAGATCTGGTAACCTTCCCATTTATCCAGATCCTTTTTGATTTTTCGGAACAAAGTTGGGTAGTTATATTGGTATAGCGAGTGGTAGCTCCCTGATACATTCACTCCTAGGTATTTAATGTATGAGGAGCTTCACCTGTAATTAAAATTTAACTTGAGTAGTTTAGCTTCCGGCTCTGGTACATTCAGGTTTAGGGCTTCGGATTTGTCATTATTAATTTTATAATCCGAGATTTTGCCGAAGTCTAATAATTCTTTATGGAGGTTGTAAGGGATGTGTATTTATGTGTTTTTTAATTATTTTTTGGGAGCACAGAATTGGTACTGCAGGCCCGCGGGGACACCTGCGGTGAACACCTGAGGGCCACCGCTGGCCTATAATATCATTGCTGTGCATGTATGTACTGTATGTTAGGGGGTATTGGTTGTTGGTGTAAAAAAAAAATATATATATCTATCAAATGGAAATATTACTGTATGCTCATTTGCATGTCTTAGACAGGTCTGCAACCCTGTCTTTCCCCATTGTCACCCAGCACACAGCACTTCCACTGCAGCAAGGGATTTTGGGAAATGACATGCAAATGTGCACACAGTGCCACCTTTTGCTTCAAAATAATTTTTAACATGGTTCCCTATAGACTTAAGCTTGCTGCATGGTCACAGCTTTGAGCAAAACCAGGGTTAAGATGCATAGCCAGAAAACCGACCCACAGAGCCGTTTCGATCTTAATGGGTCTCATCAGTGTGGGGTTGGTTAACTGACTATGCAAAAATGAAGCAATGAGGATGGGTTTTACCATACTTAGTTAAGTTATGGTGGGTAAAAAAAATTGACAAAAAGCCTCCACAGCAAAGTATAAAGCAAATGGAAATATTACTGTATGCTCATTTGCATGTCTTAGACAGGTTTGCAACCCCACCTTTAACCATTATCACCCAACACACACACACACACACACACACACACACACACACACACACACACACACACACACACACACACACATACATATATATACATATGTATAAATATATATATATATATATATATATATATATATATATATTGTGGGGCTGTAATGTGTAGTTTTTTTATTGTGGCTAGCGGGGGTGGGTGAAGTGGGTATTAGCCCCGATGGTGGGTGTTTAGGCCCTGCGGGTGGGTAGCGGTAGGGCTTAAGCCGTTCATGACCGTAGCGGTATTAACCGCTAAGGTAATGAAGGGGTCAACCTTCCCCCCCGCAAGACCTAAACACCCACCAAGGGTGAAATACCCCTTCACTCACCCACAATAAACCTGGCAAGTGTGGTTAACCCCTTCATTGCCTTAGCGGTTAGCAGAAGTCTTTCCCCTTCATTGTCTTAGCGGAAATTATTCTATTAAGCCTAGACGCAGAAAAGGTATTCAATAGGATCAAATGGAGATTCCTAAATAATAGACTGCAATCTTTAATCTCCTTGGGGGTTTTTTAATCAATTTAAAATCACTAATGGGACAAGGCAGGGCTGTCCTCTTTGGCTCCTGTTGTTTATAATAGAGCAACATGCAGCCACAATCAGAGAGAGTCCTAATATTCAAGGTATTAAGATGGGAGACGAGACATATAACCTGCCACTGTTTGAGGATTATATCATTTTGATTATTTTGAAATCTTCTCACATCTCTACCCAACAATTTCTCATAAAAACACATTACCTGGGGGGGAAAGAACTTGAACCCAACTTCCAGTGATGGCCGGCAGGGTTCCCTGCACTCTCGGACCTCCTTCGAATTGTTTTAGCAGCATGCTGGTTTCACCACTGCACCAGATACAAATTACATGCCAGCATTCGGGAATGAGGCTTTATGGTTGCGTAGACCTAGATTCCACATTTATTACCAATTGCATTAAGGCCTTATCTGTGATTATAAAAGGATTAAAAAAAATATTGCTGCTACAATTTAATGGGGAAGTGATAACGTTTACATTTAAGATATGGATTTTGTTTGAATCAAAATGTAACATGTTCTCATTCCCATCCAGACTTCTTCCCTTATTTCACAACCTAAAGTTCCCCTCGGGATACAGCACAAATAAGTACAATGATTGGAAAAACAGTAATATTCTTGATAGTGAGAACTTGCGACCAAAGGGAAAATTATAAAAATTTGCGGCGTTAATCTAGAAATATTCCCTATCAAACTCTGAAGTACAGCTCAACCCCCTTATAACGCTGTGCTTGGGGTCCAAAGAATCACATTGCATTAGAAATAATGTTCAATTGTATCCATTGTACAATAAAGTATTTAAGATACCAAAAATCGTGTTGTTAAGTATTCATAAAGAAGAAAATTGGGAGCCACGCTTGAAATGCTTTATAAGCGGATTTGCGTTGTAACGAATCGCGTTATAATGGGGTTGTATTGTATTAGGTATCTTCAAATTAGACATTTCATCATCTGCTGTTTTGGGGGTCTCTGTAGAAATAAGAACTACCAGAAATGCCTAATTATGATGTTATATGAGGAGTTAGTCCCCATTGGAGCCCGTCCAAGCCGCAACTATATGAGGAACTGAGAAATTGATCTCCAACACGATATTTCAAATGAGTACATCTGGGAGAAGGAAGGGATCCAGCGCTCCAAGGATTTCTGAATAAGAAAGATTTATTGTACCACACAACATTTCGACCTTATGGTCTTTATCAAGTGACTAGGCATACATAAGTCAGGATTTACCCAGTATATATATCCTTGACCATTACCCATATACAGGTGAATAACAAGTGAATAACAAGTGAACATTAATCCCAGCTGACCCCAATTCACCTCCCCTTATCAGTCCTGTGTCCATACAGTGTCCATACAATGCTCAAACAGTTCGTGAATGTCTACTTCCGGTTTTTCCTTCCTCTTCTGGTTTTTGCGTTCCAGTGAGGTCATCGTGATCCTGCCTTGCGTTCCAGCATCCTCTCCTTCTCTCCGTCGGCCAGGTCTGACGTCAGTCACCTCAGTTCTGATTGGTTATCCTCTTTTCCTCATCCTGTGGGTAGTGATTTTTCATCCTCATGTTCTTACTTCTTTCTTCTTGCTGCGCTGTGGTTTTAAGGTACCGCCATGGGTAGCAATGTAGCACCGTCATATGCGAATTTATATATGACAAACTTTGAGGAACCATACATCTATAACACACAATTTTTAAATAAGATGCTCTTCTATTGTCGCTACATAGACGACCTCTTCTTTATCTGGGGGGGATCTGAGAATGAGCTACTGTAAATGAGTTTTTTACATACCTAGGAGAGCTGCCAATGCCTGTTAAGTTTACAAAAAGTTGGAGTAAGTCAGAGATAGCTTACTTAGATGTTTTGGTCACATACAAAGAACACGAACTGCATACAGATCTATTCAGAAAACCTATGGATAGAAATTCCACACAACATGGGTCAAGCTTTCACCCAGACCCGTTGAAAAGAATGTTACCTTATTCACAAAAAATAAGGGCGGGAAAAATACTTGACAGATCCTCACACTTTGTCAGAACCTTGGACGAGAGAAAAACAAGGTTTATTGAAAGAGGACATAAGGCATCGGTAGTGGAAAAATCATTAGAAAAAGAACCACTAGAGAATATAAGATCATTAGAAAATGAAGAAGAAAAAATTACCTTTGTCAGCAAATATACAACCGCAAGTAGATTTGTAAAACAAACAATACAAAAACACTGGAAAATCTTGCAAGCAGATCTGATATTAGGTCAAATATGTAAAGAAACACCTATATTTGCCTATCAGAGAGGAGAAAATATCAAGGATATTCTTATTAAAGCAGACCGACAAGAACATTATATAGGAACACATTTTCTTAGTGACCTTAAACCAGGCTGTTTTAAGTGTTTTAATTGTTCAGTATGTAATAGCCTGATGACAGGTGATTCATTTTGTCACCCAAGAAGTGGTGCAAAATTTAAAATTAAGAAACATATCACCTGTACCAACACTCAAGTCATATACATTATCAAATGCCCTTGTGGACTTTTATATGTGGGTAAAACCAGTAGGAGTCTAAAAACAAGATTTATTGAACACAAAAGTAGAATAAACAATAAATCTGGGAATACTGTTTTTATTGATCATTGTGTAGAGTTCAAACACCCAGTTTCTTCCCTGCGTTTAATGGGGATTGAACACATAAAAAGAAACGCTATGGGCATTGATATAAATACATCTTTTTTACAGCACGAATCATACTGGACTTACACATTAGATACAGTATATCCAAACGGGCTCAAGGACTATATATCTTTTAACTGCTTTCTTAATAGGAGATAAAATGTTTCTTAGGTGGCATGGCTGCTGTTGGTGGAAAGCCTAAAAGTGAGTAAGTTACAGAATAGATTGGCAGGCACTTCAAAAAGTTTTTTTATTAAATGTTGTTTTAAAACTTACATCTTTGTGGCACTTTTAAACACTAGAAGTTGCCACCCCTGATCATATACAATGATTTTTTCCATAAAGAATAAGTACAGACATTTAACTGATACTCATGGAAAAATGCTCATTATACAGGTCTTTATTATGGCAAGGATTGCAGTAATAGAACCAGGACGACAGATGTACTAAGCAGAATCTCTTAAAACCGCAGCGCAGCAAGAAGAAAGAAGTAAGAACATGAGGATGAAGAATCACTACACACGGGATGAGGAAAAGAGGATAACCAATCAGAACTGAGGTGACTGACGTCAGACCTGGCCGACGGAGAGAAGGAGAGGATCCTGGAACGCAAGGCAGGATCACGATGACATCACTGGAACGCAAAAACCGGAAGAGGAAGGAAAAACCGGAAGGAGACATTCACGAACTGTTTGAGCATTGTATGGACACTGTATGGACACAGGACTGATCAGGGGAGGCAAATTGGGGTCAGCTGGAGGTAATGTTCACTTGTTTTTTACTTGTCATTCACTTGTTATTCACCTGTATATGGGTAATGGTCAAGGATATATATACTGGGTAAATCCTGACTTACAGTATGTATGCCTAGTCACTTGATAAAGACCATAAGGTCGAAACATTGTGTGGCACAATAAATCTTTCTTATTCAGAAATCCGTGGAGCGCTGGATCCCTTCTTTTCCTCAGTGTACTTTGGAGTTTATGGCAGGTACTTCCTTGAACCAGCAGCACCAGTAAATTGTATGCATTTATCTTTTTTGTGTAGTGCAGCCTTAACCCCTCTTACAGTACATCTGGGAGAATGCATTAAAGGCATCTATATGTACCACAGCTAGGGAGAACATATACAAAGTAATATTCAGATGGTACCTTATGCCCAAAAGATTAAGCCAGATATTTCCACATGCCATGGGTCAGTGCTGGAGGAACTGTGGCCAGATATTGGTCTAGGCCCATATGTGGTGGTTCTGTCCAGAGGTACAGAGATTCTGGGTTAAATTGTATTGTATTGTACAGTACCGACCAAGTTTATTCTAAAACGGCTAGAGCCGCAAGCCGCGAGGTTTCCCGGCTTTCTAAACGAATCCCCTCGGCGTGCCGCGCGTTACTGATGCGCGGTCACGCTTTATTGGGTGCGTGCGCGCCATGCGCGCGTGCCCAGGGCTCCCCGAAGGGAGCCCTGGTGTCCTCTAATGTGGGGGACGGCGGTGGGGGACTCCGGGGGTCCCGGTGGACCCGGAGAGGGGAGGGGGGTGCCTCAATCGGAGGACCGATCCTCCGAGGCTCCGGCGCACGCACGGGACACCCCGGCACGCGCCCGGTTTCTGTCACGGCTGAGACCAGGCAAAAGTTAGAATAAACTCGGCCGCGACAGTATATCTTTATTTATATAGCGCCATAAATGTACATAGCGCTTCACAGTAGTAATACATATCATATAAATAACAAATAATATAAATAACAGATCATGGGAATAAGTGCTTCAGACATACTGTAAAAGTAACATTAAGGCAGGAGTCCCTGCTCCGAGGAGCTTACAATCTAATTGGTAGGTAGGGAGAACGTACAGAGACCGTAGGAGGGAATACTAGTAAGTGCGTCTGCAGGGGGCCAAGCTTTATGTGTCATGTGTCCATGATTATCCAGTGCTACTCATATGCTTCTTTAAGCAGATGTGTCTTAAGGTGGTTCTTAAAGGTGGATAGTGAGGGGGCTAGTCGGGTATTGGGGGGAAGGGCATTCCAGAGGTGTGGGGCAGAAAGTGAGAAAGGTTTAAGGCAGGAGAGAGCTTTAGATACAAAGGGGGTAGAAAGAAGACATCCTTGAGAAGAATGCAAGAGTCGTGATGGTGCATATCCTAATGGCATCCTGATGCTATATTTCAGTGGCATGGATAAAACCCTCGCTACGTATCCAAAGGGCTGCCACACAGAAAATCAATGAAGTGCGGCTAATGGAGAAAGTCATACGGTTAAGAATTTCCTTAAGGTTTGGGACCCCTGGGTCAATAGATGAAAACATTCAGAGTGGTTTTAGCCTCATACAGTAGTTCTACTGGGGACACAATGGTAGTGAATAGCGGGATGCCTGATTTGTCCGGATTGTTAAAAACCTTGCACTGGTCATTGACCGTGTTATCCTATTGTTATGTTATTAACATTTTACAACTGGATATATCTGTTAGGTGGGGGGTTACCCTTCTCCTCTCTTCTTTTTTTTTATTCCCCTTTCCCTTCGTTCTTGAAAACTTCAGTAAAAAAATAAGTAATAGAAAAAGAATAAGGTTATATTAATGTGTAATACTGTATATTATTTTACTTTACAATACAGTGTTTACTAGTAATAATATTACTTTCATGATAATAGAAATACTAATCTTGACTAAAGTACTATAGGTAAAACTTTGCAGAGGGAACAAATATAGGAACTGCTAGAGGTAAATTATACAAGCTTGGAGAATGGGAAACATAGGATGTTCCTTATAATAAGCCCATCAGACATGGTATAAGGGCTGCACACATTACTGCAAATATCTATTGTCTTAAGCAAGAAAACCCTCTTGAATGTTTCACCATTCCACAACCTACTTAAACTACTTTTAAAAAAATCAATTTCCCCTTCTTAGCTCCAGCCGGTTAGTAGGGACTGGTTCTGTAAAAATAGACCACACACCTTGTACAAGTAACATTTAAGAACTGTTATGAAACATTCATTGACAAATTTAGTGTTCATGGTAGGACATATTATAGCAGAAAACAAACATAGCAAAATGAAGAATAAGTAAAGACACAAAGTAGCCACAAAAACAACAGTTATTCTAAAATAATTATTTTGCTAACAATGTATTAAATAAATGTTTAAGATCCAGACCCTTAGATTACAAATTCACCCATAAAGAAAGGTAATTAATCTAGCCCCACGAAAAGATTACACCAAGCACATACCCCTCTTGCCCCTCTAAGGATTACAAAGGAGCATTAATCTGTCCTACCCCCCAACATGGATTAACTAAAGAGCCATCAGATTCATCCAATTTTAATAAGCAATATATTAAACTCTGAAATATAATGAGAAACTCTAGTCACACAGTAACTACAATGCTGAGACAGTAAATACTACCAGGGCTAATAGCATGTGATTCATCTACAGTCATCACAACATCTTCTAACCTGACGAGGAATTACCTAACATAGAAGAGCTATCTCATGATATTCACATAATAAAAACCAACTATTGTGATCAAAATGTATCCAGGATTGTTAGCAGGACTGTGCAATGTTCTTGGATAATAATATTATCTCACTGTACAATACATGATGTAGATACAGTATGGCACAACTGCAGACAACTACTTAAAATGTGTCTTCATGCAAGTTTTACATTGTGGGTTTCTTTGTTTACAAAAGACACATTTTCCAAATAATAAAGATAGAGATTGATTAAATCTTTTCATACTGCACATAAGGTACATACACAAATGTTTCCAATACCGGTAGATACTTTATGTACTATTACAATAATGATAACACTTATAAACACATTCATGGATGGAGATAAACTATCTGCATGGCTCTATACTATTGCTACCCTGACCAAGTTACCAGGTACACTATCTATATATCTCTATATTATTGCTACCCTGACCAAGTTACCAAGTACTCTATACTGTCTATATAGACTTATATTACTGCTACCCTGACCAAGTTACCAGGTATACTTTCTATATATCTCTATATCACTGTTACTCTGACCAAGTTACCAGGTATACTATCTATCTGTATCTGTCTTATTCCTACCCTGACCAGTTACCAGGTATGTATGTATGTATGTCTTTATTTGTATAGCGCCATAAAATGTACATAGCGCTTCACAGTAGTAATACATGTCATATAAATAACAAATATAAATAACAGATCATGGGAATAAGTGCTTCAGACATATTGTAAAAGTAACATTAAGGAAGGAGTCCCTGCTCCGAGGAGCTTACAATCTAATTGGTAGGTAGGGAGAACGTACAGAGACAGTAGGAGGGAATACTAGTAAGTGCGTCTGCAGGGGGCCAAGCTTTGTGTCATGTGTCCATGATTATCCAGTGCTACTCATATGCTTCTTTAAGCAGATGTGTCTTAAGGTGGGTCTTAAAGGTGGATAGCGAGGGGGCTAGTTGGGTATTGAGGGGAAGGGCATTCCAGAGGTGTGGGGCAGAAAGTGAGAAAGGTTTAAGGCGGGAGAGAGATTTAGATACAAAGGGGGTAGAAAGAAGACATCCTTGAGAAGAACGCAAGAGTCGTGATGGTGCATAGCGAGAAATTAGGGCTGAGATGTAATGAGGGGCAGAAGAATGTAAAGCTTTAAAAGTGAGCAGTAGAATTGAGTGTGAGATACGCGATTTAATCGGAAGCCAGGAGAGGGATTTCAGGAGGGGAGATGCGGAGACAGATTTAGGAAAGAGTAGAGTGATTCTGGCAGCAGTGTTTAGGATAGATTGTAGGGGAGACAGGTGAGAGGTAGGAAGGCCGGAAAGCAGGAGGTTGCAGTAATCGAGACGTGAGAGAATGAGGGCCTGAGTCAGAGTTTTAGCAGTTGAGTAACAGAGGAAAGGGCGTATCTTTGTGATATTGCGGAGGAAAAAGTGACAAGTTTTAGAAACGTTTTGAATATGAGAGGAGAATGAGAGAGAGGAATCAAGTGTGACCCCTAGGCAGCGTGCTTGGGCTACTGGGTGAATGATCGTATTTCCAATAGCAATGTGGAAGGATGTAGTAGGGCCAGGTTTGGGAGGTAGTATAAGGAGCTCTGTTTTTGCCATGTTAAGTTTCAGTCGGCGGATGGCCATCCAGGATGATATTCCAGAGAGGCATTCAGAAACTTTGGTCTGTATAGCAGGTGTAAGGTCAGGGGTTGAAAGGTAAATTTGTGTGTCGTCAGCATAGAGGTGATATTTAAACCCAAAAGATGTGATTAGGTCACCTAGAGAGAGTGTGTAGAGAGAAAAGAGAAGGGGTCCCAGGACAGAGCCCTGGGGTACCCCCACAGAGAGATCAATAGAGGAGGAGGAGGTGTTAGCAAAAGAGACACTGAAGGTACGATGGGAGAGGTAAGAGGAGATCCAGGATAAAGCTTTGTTCCGAATACCAAGAGTATGGAGAATGTGAAGGAGAAGAGGGTGGTCCACGGTGTCGAATGCTGCAGAGAGGTCGAGTAATATGAGCAGAGTGTAATGACCTCTGTCTTTGGCAGCATGGAGGTCGTCAGTTATTTTAGTGAGGGCTGTTTCAGTAGAGTGAGCAGTGCGGAAGCCAGATTGTAGAGGGTCTAGTACAGAATAGGTGTTGAGAAAGTGTAGCAATCGAGAGAATACAAGACGTTCAAGGAGTTTGGAGGCAAAAGGCAGGAGGGAGACAGGTCGATAGTTAGAAGGACAGGTAGGGTCAAGCTTGCTGTTTTTGAGTAATGGTATAACGGTTGCATGCTTGAAGGATGAAGGAAAGGTACCAGAGTAGAGGGAAGAGTTAAAGATCTGTGTGAGCATAGGGATTATAGAAGGAGCAAGAGGTTTTAGGAGATGGGAGGGAATGGGATCAAGAGGGCAAGTGGTAGAGGGAGAAGAGGAGATAGCAGAAAAAGAGTCAAGAAAGACAGGAGGAGAGTTGGGAAGCATTGTGGGATGGGAGGAGGCAACAGATGGGATGTTCTGCCGTATGGACTCCACCTTTTTCTTAAAAAAGTCAGCAAAGTCCTGAGGTGAGATGGAGGAAGAAGAGGAGGCAGCTGAGGGTGGTCTGAGTAGAGAGTCAAAGACAGAAAAGAGACGGCGTGGGTTAGACTTGTGTGTGTTGATTAGTGATGAAAAGTAGGTTTGTTTAGCCTGAAAGAGGGCAGAGTTGAAACAGGATAGCATAAATTTGTAGTGAATGAAGTCTGCGAGCGCATGAGATTTCCTCCAGAGGCGTTCAGAGGAACGAGTGGAGGAACGCAGCATGCATGTGTGGGAGTTTAGCCAGGGTCTGGGTTTAGAAGGGCGAGGACGGAAGAGAGAAAGTGGGGCATGAAGATCAAGAGAGGAAGATAAGGCAGAGTTGTAGTTCCTGACCAGGTTCTGTTACCTAGAAGAGCAGTATCTGTGGGTGCCAGTCCTGTTTGCTCTGACACTAGTATATTATTCCAGTCTTTAGGGGTCTTAGACTTGTCAACTTAATATAAGTCTAATAAATATGTTTTTTTTTAGGAAGTGTGGAATGTGAGTAATTTAAATATAGTTTGCATAGTGTGACAAACGCCCCTCTTTTGTAGCGCTGACGTCTGTCTTGGTTCTTCCCGACACAGTCTTCTAGGGTTAATTATACAACAAACAGGAACATGCAACGTATTACGTTGCTTAACTCAGGCTTCTGCCTGCTTTATATTCATTCAAATAAGGGACTGCAGCTTTAAAATGTGTAGGCAGGAGGCACTCAGACATTAACCTTCAGTGGTTTACTCATATCAGTGTTATAGCATTTCACACAATGTCACTTTTAAGAACCAAACCAAATTATATAAACAAAATCCTATCCCATTCAGGGATCTAATTACACATGTTGAATCAGCCTCTCTAACTGCAGCTGGGCCAACTAACCTGGTTCCCAGCTTAAAATAATGCCCTCTCATTTAGGGTCACTAGACACAGCATAGTTTTTTAGAAACAGCAATACATATTTGTTTGTCTTATCTGTTCGTGGCGGGAACTCGGTCCCAAGTGTCCAGGCAAATCCTCTGGTACTGTGATACTTGAAGGGGCCGTCCACCCCGAACTGGATGCAGGGGAGCAGCAAAACCCCCAGTCTCCAGGCTCCAAAAAGAGAGAGTGAAATGCAAACCTCTCTGCTCTAAATACCTGTGCTAGTGATTAGGAGAGCAGGTGAGGGAGAACTAGACACATTGTAATCTGTGGTCTGGATTTT
This sequence comes from Ascaphus truei, assembly GCF_040206685.1. Taxonomy (NCBI): domain Eukaryota; kingdom Metazoa; phylum Chordata; class Amphibia; order Anura; family Ascaphidae; genus Ascaphus; species Ascaphus truei. The sequence goes on along the minus strand of NC_134488.1, from coordinate 40,358,225 downwards.
CCGTCCACCATCCTGAGTTAATGTTAAGCTGTGGAATGGATCATTTTGAACTATTTCTGCACTTTCTGACCTAAAACGGGGCAGAAAGCTGCCTAACATCTTTGGACTATGTCACAATAGACATTAGCATAGTTCCCAGGGTACCTCGGGTGTGCACCTGTTTCAGCACAGGCAAATATATACAACTGGAGACACTACTAAATTGAACTTCTTCTATGCACCCAATCCACCTATGGGTTTTGGTAAAACCAGTCACGGAAATCTGTGGATCGGATTGAGAAAGGTTTGCCCATTTCAATTGGCAACTCATTCTGTCTTTGTGTATCTGTGAAAATTAAAATAAATACGTACAATTTTGC
>NC_134488.1:40279728-40352666 GCF_040206685.1 Ascaphus truei | reverse complement strand
CACACACAGATACACACACAGACACACACACACACACACACACACACACACACACACACACACACACACACACACACACACACACACACACACACACACACACACACACACACACACCACACACACAGACACACACACACACAGATACACACACATACACACACACACACAGATACACACACACACAGATACACACACACACACACACACAGATATACACACACACACAGACACACACACACACACACAGATACACACAGATACACACACAGAGATACACACAGAGATACACACAGACACACACACACAGACACAAGAGCAGCAGTGGAGTGCAGAGGCAGCGACGGATGTGAGTGACTGGGGGGAGGAGGGGGAGGGAGGAAAGGCATGCGATTCGTGCAGGACAGGCAAATTTACAACTAACTCCCTCCCCCCCAACCCCCTACCTTCTCCTATCACCCGGGGCAGAAGGGGAGGGGACACCGCGCAACCACCAGCAGGCAGAGGAGCCGAAGCCCAACCCCCGGCTTCCTCTCTGCCTGCAGTCAATCCCCTGTGGCCCGGCCGGCATGAAGGAGGGATAATGGAGAGGGATAAGCGGAGGGATGGTGGGGAGTGATAATCGCGGTGCCCCTCTAGGCAAACAACGGCGCACAAGGGCACCGCGTCACACAGATTGGGGACCACTGGGCTGGGCCGCAAATATGTTCGTTGTGGGCCGCATGCGGCCCGCGGGCCACGAGTTTGACATGCTTGGTCTAGATTGTTACCGCAATTCCCAAGTAAGTGTGTCTTTTTGCTGTAGTTTGTGTAACATTGTGTGTTTGCCTTTTCCTGTGAATAAATTTACAATTTATTTCATTAACTTGTTTTGCTCAATGCATGATCCTGGTAAAATGTACAAATTGCCTGGTTTCCTGTGACAACCCTGTTTTAGCATTTGCTGCTTATTTTGATTTTTTCAATTATTTGGTAGAAATCCAAAACCAAACAAATTTAGTTTTTGTGAAACCGAACCAAATCAAAAACACGAAAACATTTGAAGAAATAAAAAACCATGTTCCAAACACAACTTTATTTTCAACTCAAAGCACGTGTGAAAGTGCCACTTGTGCCTCTCATACATCTGGCGTGAATCACACTAACAAAATGCTATCGTTTTTAGTGCAGACAGACATGATGATACATATCGTAGACCACAATAATTGCACAATTTTAGTGTCAAGTGTCATTATTAATGCAACAACTTTAGTAAACACGGATCAGCAGCGTCCCATGTAAATGTTTGTGCAGAAGCTTATCACATGCTCTGGTAATTGCTGAAATACTGTGATGCTAACCGAGCTACTACTGTTCTACCTTCTCAAGCTGCTTAAGGCTTCTACATGTGCTACATAGAAGTACTGTAACAGGATAGTTACACCAAGGACACGCACAATGGATTCCAGTCTCCACAAGCATTACCATGATGAAGAGTTTGATCCCAGAGGGTTAATAGATACATATTTCTATAATGGAACTAATGATATGTTTGTGGAGGTTGTTGTATATCCTATTACACAATTGTTTAAAACGCTCTCTTCAGGTACGTTCATTTATAGTTGATATTGAAGTTACTGTAAAATATTATCAAAATGTTTGGGGAACTGAAGCATGTGAATAAGCACTTGTGCTGTATTCTGTTCAATACTTTGCTAATGTGAAAACAATGTTGTCAAAAAAGTGTATTTTCCTATTTTCTAACCGTTGGGTGCAGGTCGTGTGAGAGGGGAAACCATGCTCGATGTTACCATGGGACCACTCGCTTTCCATCTCTTAACTGCCTGTGATTTCTTCAAAGAGATCAATGTGATAGAATTTACTGATGCAAATATCAGGGAATTTGAAATGTGGAGGAACAAGAAGCCCGGAGCTGCTGACTGGTCTCACGCTGCAAAAATAGTTTGTGATCTGGAAGGAAAGAGGTAATGTATATTTCAGTGTGTCAGTGTGGGGAGAGGGAGAGCGTGTCAGTGTGGAGAGAGAGTCAGTGTTGAGAGTGTCAGTTTGGGGTGAGAAAGTGTCAGTGGGGTTGGGGTGAAAGTGTCAATGAGGGGGGAGAGAAAGTGTCAGATGGGGAAGGAAAAATGTCAGTGAGGGGAGGGAGAGAGAGAGAGTCAGTGAGAGGAGGGGGAGAGAGAGTCTCATCGGGTAGAGGGGGAATAAAGTCAGGTGGGGGGAGAGTGTCAGTTGGGGAGAAAGAGAGTGTCAATGAGGGGTAAAGAAAGTGTCAGTGGGGGGAGGGAGAGTATCAGTGGGTTGGTAGAGAATGTCAGTGGGGTGGAGAGAGAGTCAGTGGCGGGGAAGTGTCAGTTAGGGGAAGAAGAGTGACAGTGAGGAGAGGGAGAGAGAGTAAGTGGGGGAGGGGGAGAGAGAGTGTCAGTGTGGAGAGTGGGAGAGAAAGTGTCAGGTGGGGAGAGGGAGAGAGTGAAAGTGTGGGGAGAGAGTGTCAGTCGGGAGGAGAGAGAATGTCAGTTTGGGGAAGGAAGAGTGTCAGTGAGGGGAGGGAGAGAGAGAGTGTTTGTGGGGAGAGGGGGAGATAAAGTGTCAGGTGGGGGAGAGAGATTGAGTCAGTTAGGGGAGGAAGAGTGTGTCAGTGGGGGGAGGGGCAGAGAAAGTGTCATGTGGAGGGGAGAGAGTGTCAGTGGGGAGGTGTTGAGAGAAAGTTTCTGTGGGGGTGGAGAAAGAGTGTCATTGGGGGGAGGAGAAAGAGTGTCAGTGGGGAAGGTGAAAGAGTTTCAGTGGGGAAGGTGAAAGAGTTTCAGTGGGGAAGTGGGGAGAAAGTGTGTCAGTGGGGGGTGCAAGAGTTTGTCAGTGGGAAGGGAGGATAGGGTGTGTCAATCGGGAGGGCGGATAGGGTGTGGCAATGGGTGGGGAGAGAGCCCTTTTTGAAATTGATCCGCTAAAATCCATGGACTAAAGGAACCGGCCGATCAGCTACGGATACAAATTCATCAAAAACATTCTAGTCATTGAAGTGACATGTGTACATTATTTTTGGCACGCACCACTATTTGCTCCAAAACTGCCATGTTATCCTTTTCATTTTGTAATTTCAGTGAGGAGTGGGAAGGAAAGGAAGACAAAGCAAGAAGAGCAGTGAAACGCATTGTCAAATGTGATCTCACCAAAGATAACCCTTTAGAGCCTGTAGTCCTACCACAGATGGACTGTCTGATCTCCATGTATGTCTTACACGTTGTTAGCAAGGACCACCAGGCTTACCGTAGCAATCTGAAAAAACTAGCGTCAATGCTAAAAATTGGGGGACACATGTTACTGATGGGGGCATATAATATGTCATGCTATATAATTGGTGAGCACAAGTTCTTCTGTCTGTCATTTGATGAGGAGTTTATAAGAGAGGCTGTTTGTGATGCAGGGTTCATCATTGAGAATTTGGAAGCATTACCTACTAAAAAGACCAGCAATTTTGCAGATTATGACCATATTATGTTTATGATAGCACGCAAGGAGAGGGAGGTTTAGTGATTAAAGTTATACAACAATTTATCTGACACTTTACCTACTGAATGTCAAAAATACAGCAAACATCTCAATGACTACTTATAAAATAAAATGTATTACCATATATCTAGGAATTGTACATTTTTAAGTGTAACTGCAGGGACATGACAGGGATGTAAATGTATGCATATATTTGTGTACATGCAGTATATATACATGTATGACAATGCCTTTATTATGTGCATTATTCTTTACATTATCTTTACTAATATGTTAGAATTAGAATAGTTTATACAATTAAAATGTAACGCAAGCTAACGATGAATTTAGAAAGATTCACTTGAAAGACACAGAAAATGCTTTACAGAAGACTAAGTTATCTTATTATGAGAAGGGTAATAAGGGAGACAAGAGCCTAGCCAATAAACTTAGAGGGTTAGGGTCTAAAAAACAAATGTTAGTGATTAAACCAGAAAATGGGGAAATTACATATAATGATAAATATTCTCAAACGAGAAATAATGTATAAACCCCACATTGACTCACAAATTAAACTCTAACATACTGTAGGTAAACAGGGATGTATCCGGCGCCACAGCAATCAGTCAAGCTTTACTTCAAATCCGATGATAATACAAAAAGGCTTTGTTGAAATAGTTGCACACACTAAAACCAACAGGCTACACCACAACCTCCTCCTGTATGCGTTTCACGCTATAACAGCGCTTCGTCTTGGAGTGGGGGAGGTGACTACAGACCCGACATTTAAGATAAAAAGCCCGCAAACGAGAGCTAATTAGCCCTGCATCAGCTGTGTATCTCACTGGGAGCATATATACATTAGCAAGCAAATGGTTAACTAACGCTAGCATCCTTTATACATATATGTATTAAAATTCTGCTATATATAATACTATACATACCCAGTGGACTGAATTAAAAGATATAACCCTAGTACATAGACATGTCAAAACAACAGCATAAGATACACTGGATTGTATATAAAAACTAACAATATCATTCAGCACGAGCACGGCATTATGGCCAAACGTTTCTTTCTCCAATCTCACTCTACACATTCCCCTGCGCACATCACTTTTATTTTGGACAGCATTGGTTTTTCCCTCACACATAACTACAGCTAAACCCCGTTATAACGCGGTCCTCGGGGTCCACCCCGAGACCACCGCGTTAGTAACGGGGTCGCGCTAATTTTTTTTTTTTAAAATGGCCGCCGCGCGCCTGATCGGGAGGGAGGGAGTTAATTAAATAAATAAATAAAAAAAAAGTTTAAAAAAAATGGCGGCGATTCATCCCTCCTCCCTCTCTGCCCCCTCCCTCCCTCTCAACTCCCCCCCCACCCCCTCCCCCCCACCCCCGAGGTATGCCCCCACATGGCAGTGCCCCTCTCTGGGTGCAGGAGGGTGGGTTACATGTCAGCCGCACGTTGTACTCACGGTCACAAGTACAACGCTGCAGAGGCTGCAAAATGGAGATGGAGCCCCCAGGAGGAAAGCTGGGACCGGAGCCAGATGCTGCTAGAAGCAAAGCATTCTGGGAGTGGACGGGGCTGCCTCTGTCCAGCCTCATCTGCCCCTCACAGGGAGGGGGGATCCCCCATAGAGACCTGCCCCCCTCACTCCCAGCCAGGGCACAGGGGTGACCCCAAAACAGAGACCTGCCCCCCTCCCTCTCCCTCCCAGCCCCCCTCCCTCTCAGCCCCCCTCCCTCTTCCTCCCAGCCTCCTGGTTTTGCGGTGCGTGGCAACGTGTGTCTGTGTCCTCCCAGCCAGATCTGCTGCTGCTGCTGCAAGAGGGAGGGGGGGGGGGTTGGGCTGCTGACATGTGAGTTCTGCTGACATGTGTGGGGGGGGGGGGTGGGCTGCTGACATGTGAGGGGGGGGTGGGCTGCTGACATGTGAGTGTATTGTGAGGGCTGTGTGCAGTGAGTGTGTGCAGTGTGTGTGTGCAGTGTGTGTCAGTGTGAGCAGTGTGTGTGCAGTGTGTGCAGTGTGAGCAATGAGCAGTGTGTGTCAGTGTGAGCAGTGTGTGTCAGTGTGAGCAGTGTGAGCAATGAGCAGTGTGTGCAGTGTGTGGCAGTGTGAGCAGTGTGTGTGCAGTGTGCAGTGTGAGCAATGAGCAGTGTGTGCAGTGTGAGCAATGAGCAGTGTGTGTGCAGTGTGCAGTGTGAGCAATGTGCAGTGTGTGTCAGTGTGAGCAGTGTGTGCAGTGTGCAGTGTGTGCAGTGTGAGCAATGAGCAGTGTGTCAGTGTGTGCAGTGTAAGCAATGAGCAGTGTGTGTGCAGTGTGTCAGTGTGAGCAATGAGCAGTGTGTCAGTGTATGCAGTGTGAGCATTGAGCAGTGTGTCAGTGTGTGCAGTGTGAGCAATGAGCAGTGTGTGTGCAGTGTGAGCAATGAGCAGTGTGTCAGTGTGTGCAGTGTGAGCAATGAGCAGTGTGTCAGTGTGTGCAGTGTGAGCAATGAGCAGTGTGTGTGCAGTGTGAGCAGTGTGAGCAATGAGCAGTGTGTGTGCAGTGTGTCAGTGTGTGCAGTGTGTGTGCAGTGTGCAGTGTGTGTGCAGTGTGTGTGCAGTGTGTCAGTGTGTGCAATGAGCAGTGTGTGTGCAGTGTGCAGTGTGTGTGCAGTGTGAGCAATGAGCAGTGTGTGTTCAGTGAGTGTGTGCAGTGTGTGCAGTGTGTGCAGTGTGTGCAGTAAACATTTTTTTTTTTTTTAAAACGGGAGCCACGGGAAAACCGTGTTATAACCGAATCGCGGTATAGCGAGGCGCGTTATAACGGGGTTTAGCTGTATTTCTTATTTAATCAGCAATGTTTATCTCCAAACACATGGGACTGCCATGGTGACATCCTTTCCCCCACCTTATGCCACCCTCTTTATGGGGTGGTGGGAGACATCCCACGTGTTTGTAGATATCAACCCTTTAGGCACAATATAGAGTTTTACAAACACTATATTAATGACCTGCTGATTGTCTGGAGTGGTGGGTAAGTTAAGTTGAGTTGCTCAATTTTTTGATTATCTGGCTGACAACCAATTAAACCTCAAGTTCACGCATAATTGCCATATGCACCACATACAGTTTTTAGATCTCAATCTGTATGTGGACAATTACAAATGCATCCAATCGGATATATTCCTTAAAGAAAATGCAAGGAATTCATTGTTGCATGCGGACAGTTGTCATTCCCGCCCTCTGATCAGAGGTATCCCACTGGGGCAGTTCCTGCGACTACGCTGGAACTGTTCCTCCATGGAGGACTTTGTTCGAAGGGCAGAAGATATGAAAGAATGCATTTTAGCCAGGGGTTATCTGCATGGGGTCCTCATTAGGGCTTTTGAATCGGCTTTGAACACAGAGAGAGAGTCCGATTGCTATGAATCCAAATGTCTCTAGACAGCAAATGTCTCAAGACACCTTCCCCCCTTCCCCTTCCCTCCTCTCACCCCTCTCCCCCTTTTCCCTTAAGATATGGATTTTGGTTAAATGAAACTTGTAAAATGTTCTCATCCCCATCCAGACTTCTTCCCTTATTTCACAACCCAAAGTTCCCCTCGTGGTACAGCACAAATAAGTACAATGATTGGAAAAACGGGAATATTTTTGATAGTGGACACGTGCTATCTAAGGGAAAATTATAAAATTGTGAGTCGTTAATCTAGAAATATTCTAATCTAGTTAATAGAAGAGACCGTCCAAACCAAGACTATATGAGGAACTGAGAAACTGATCTCCAAACCGATATTTCAAAAGAGTACATCTGGGAGAATGCATTAAAGGCCTCTATATTTACCACAGCTAGGGAGAACATATACAAAGTAATATTCAGATGATACCTTATGCCCGAAAGATAAAGCCAGATATTTCCACATGCAATGGGTAGGTGCTGAAGGAACTGTGGCCAGATATTGGACAAGGCCCATATGTGGAGGTTCTATCCAGAGGTACAGAGATTCTGGGTTAAATTAATCTCCCATATCCGAACAGCTTCCAGATGCTATATTTCAGTGGCATGGAAAAAACCCTTGTTACGTTTCCAAAGGGCGGCCACACAGAGAATCAATGAAGAGAAGCTAATGGAGAAACGCCTACGGTTAAGAATTTCCATAAGTTTTGGGACCCCTGTGTTAATAGATGGAAATTGTCAAAAAGGGTTTTAGCCTCATACAGTAGTTCTGCTGGGGACACAATGGTAGTGAATAGCGGGATGCCTGATTTGTCTGGATTGTTAAAAACTTGCATTGGTCATTGACTGTGTTATCCTAAAGTTATGTTATTAACATTTTACAACTGCATATCTGTTAGGTGGGGGGTTACCCTTCTGCTCTTTTTTCCCCTCTTTTTTTTATTCCCCTTTCCCCTCATTCTTGAAAATATCAGTAAAAATAAGTAATATAAAAAGAATAAGGTTATATTAATGTGTAATACTGTATATTATTTTACGTTACAATACAGTGTTTACTAGTAATAATATTACTTTCATGATAATAGAAATACTAATCTTTAGTAAAGTACTACAGTATACTGTAGGTAAACGTCTGCAGAGGGAACAATATCGGATCTGCTAAAGGTATATTATACAAGCTCGGAGAATGGCAAACATAGGACGTTCCTTATAATAAGCCCATCAGACATGGTATAATTGAGAAAGGACATACAGTCCAAGGTCGGTGCAACAGGAACAGTTCACAGGTATATACTATAACATCCAATAAATCCCTTTGAAACTGAGCGATTGATCTTGATCCTGGGAGTATAATAATAATCCTTCTATTGCTGCTCAAATGTGGTGAGATAGGATAGTGACAATAAATGTATTAATTAACCTACGACTCATAAATTAGTGGCCGCCAACATAACAGACTTAAATCATAAAGTGGGATTTATGGAGTACTGGGGAGGCACAACCACCCAAAGGTATAGTGCCCCCTTTTCCCCCACCACACCCAGATCAGGCCACTAGAGCATATAGGTAATACAGTCAATCATTAGCAGGAAAACTCCACAGGAAACTCACTTATAGTAGAGATGGAGGCTCACTTGAATAAACATCCAGATTAGGAACACAGGAGCTCAGTTAGTGCGTGCTTCCAACTTGATTGAAGATCAATAGTAGGGAAAAAAAACATCTCGAAGGAGGGAAAAGTGGAGCACTGCGGTGGGGTATAGCACAGAGGAAAACGGCACACCAATAATAAAAACTAATTTATTGAGTGACTGTGTGAGACATCCAAAAAACAGGAACAACTAACCACTCTGACGCGTTTCGGGCTAAGTCCTTTGTCAAAGAGTATACTATGTCCGGCCACCCAACATTACAAGTATGGATTAACTAAAGAGCTACCAGATTCAGCCAATATTAATAAGATATATTAAACTCTGAAATATAATGAGAAACTCTAATCACACAGTAACTGCAATGTTGGGACAGTAAATACTCCCAGGGCTAATAGCATGTGATTCCTCTACAGTCATCACAGCATCTTCTAACCCGATGAGGAATTACCTAAGATGGATGAGCTATCTCATGATATTCACATGGTAAAAGCTAACTTTTGTGATCAAAATGTGTCCAGGACTGTTAGCAGGACTGTGCAATGATCTTTGATCATAATATTATCTCACTGTACAATACATTATGTGGATATGGGCACAAGGGATATTTAAGACAACTGCTTAAAAATGTGTCTTCATTCGTGTTTTCCATTGTGGGTTTCTTTTTTTACAAAAGACACATTTTCCAAATAATAAGCATAGAGATTAATTAAATCTTTTCATTCTGCACATAAGGTACATACACAAATGTTTCCAATACCAGTAGATACTTTATGTACTATTACAATAATGATACCATTAACAAACTCATTCATGGACAGAGATATACTATTTGCATGGCTCTATTTTACTGCTACCTTGGTCAAGTTACCAGGTACTGTATACTATCTATGTATCCCTATATTACTGCTACCCTGACCAAGTTACCAGGTACTGTATACTATCTATATATCTCTATATAACTGCTACTCTGACCAGGTTCCCAGGTATACTATCTATATATCCTTATATTACTGCTACCTTTACCAATTTACCAGGTATACTATCTACTGTATATTTCTTTATATTACTAATAACTTGACCAAGTTACCAGGTATACTATACATTATTGTGACGTTGTGCTCACCACAAACAAGATGGGTCCACGCTGCTGAGGTGGAGTAATATATATAACGCCAACCCAAAGCCGCGTGAGCGCATCTGGAGTGTAGATTAGTCAAGGTAGCCGGGTCAGGGTAGTAGAGGTGAGAATGGTCGTGATACTTGCTGGGGTCAGTAGTGGAGGGGTATGGATTGTTGTGGTTGCTTAACCGAGGTCAGGATTGAAAAGGTGTGGATCGTCGAGAGTAAGCCAAGGTCAGGAATGGAGAGATGCGGATGGTCAAACAAAGCCGGGTCAGGAGAGGAGAGAGCGGAGTCTGAAGGCAAGCAGGGTCAGGTAACAAGGCAGACAAGGCGGAACAGAACAACTGTGGAGAGGCACACTCACAAACAGATTATGCTCACCTGATGAGCCTCTGGCTCTGCTGAGTATTTACAGGAAGCTGTGATGAATCACAGCAGGAGGCGTTTCACTGAGCAGGTTCTGATAGGGAGCTCCACTGCAGGAGGCAGGTGTGCAGAGTCTTCTGTCATGCTGTGCTCACCACAAACAAGGTGGGACCACGGAGGTGGGAAAGGATATTATGCCACTCACAGCCAAAGGGGCGCGCCTGGAGTGTCAAGTTGGTCGGGGTAGCCGAGTCGGGTTGGAGAGTTGCGGATGGTTGACATACTTGCTGGGCTCAAAGGAGGAGAGTTATAAATGTTGCAGGTACTATTAGCAGTGTCTGGTTTTGGTGAGAGCAGAATTGTCGTAGTCCATTTACAAAGGTTAGGTTTGGAGAAGAGCAGATCGTCGTGGAAAGCCAAGTCAGTACACAGGAAGATGAGCAGCAAGACAAGATAAGACCGTGGAGGTAGAGAAGAGGTGAGTGCAATGCAACTGGAACTATGCTTAGCCAAAGTGCCAGTGGCACAGCTGAGCATATGTAGGAGAGAGCATCCAATGAGAGACTGCACTGTGGAGGTAAGTGTGGAGAGAGGACTGTAATAGGAGGAATATTCAGCACAGCTCAGGAGAGTTGGATGAGAGGGAGCCTGTGTGTGCTGCGCACGTCTCTACGCACGTGCATGTGTGTGTTGCATGTATCCCACGTCGGCCCGAGGAGAAGGCTTCACACAGGTACACACGTACGCGCCTGTAGCAAGATGGCCACCGGAGGAACCGGTGGAGCAAGCGGAGGTGGGAAACCCATATATACCACAGAAACACCATCCGCCGGAGCAGATGAGCGGGGAGCGCGCCGAGGGCAGCGTGGCTCCCTGAGCCTCACATAATCTTGATATATTATTAATGTGATACAGGTGCATGCTGCACGCACACCGTGTGCGTGTGTCGCGCTAAAGACGTCATCACATGGACACAACCGGGACACGGGGTCAGCGGAGTTGGCATTTAGGTCAGCGCGGGCTGCGCGCGTACTCCTATGAGGATAACAGGCTCCAGGGTGAGGTTTGGGAGGGATGCTGGTATCTAGATGTATGGAGGGTAAGTTTTGCATGCACTGACCGCGCAGCGCCTCATGGATCCTTACAGTAACCCCGCCTTCAGGACCGACCTCCGGGCGACTCCAAGCAGGTTTCAGGCGGTACTTCTCGTCGAATCTCTGGACCACTCTGGGCACATGCACTCGATGATGAGGAACCCAAGAACATTCCTCTGGTCCAAAACCCTTTCAGTGTACCAGATACTGGACTACACCTCTGGATAATCTGGAGTCCAATATGGATTGGAATTCGTATGCCTGTTGCCCCTGTATGAGGAGAGAAGGGGGAGGTGAAGAAGATACCGGAGTATGTAAGTTCTGAACCTCGGGTTTCAGGAGAGATACATGGAAAATGGATGGTATTCTCAGAGACGGAGGAAGTTGTAGTCTATGGGCGACCGGATTGATCCTTTCCAATATAGTGAATGGTCCAATGAAACGTGGTGCCAATTTAAGTGAAGGAACCTTTAATCTTATATTCCTAGAGGATAGTCATACCTTGCACCCGACATTGAAAGCTGCTGGCTTACTACGATGTCGGTCTGCCTGTATTTTTTTGCCTGGCGGTTGCTGACCTGAGATTGTCCTGGATCCTCTTCCATAGACTTTAAAGGTTCCTGATTCTGTCATCTGCTGCCAGAAATCCTGAAATGGAGGAAGAGATAGGAAGAAGCAAGGGATGGAATCCGTAGTTGATGAAAAAGGGTGTTTCAGTGGTGGACTCGCTGCGCAAGTTATTTGTGCAAATTTAGCCCAAGGAAGAAGTTCTGACCAATCGTCCTGAATATCAGGGACAAAACATCTTAAGTATTGTTCTAGTGACTGATTAGTTCTCTCCGTCTGACTATTAGTTTGGGGATGGTATCCTGAGGAGAAATTTAATTCCAATCCCAGATGTTGACAGAAGGAACGCCAACATTTCGAGATAAACTGTGATCCTCTATCACACATGATGATCAATGGTACCCTGTGAAGATGAAAGATCTCCTTTACAAAGATGTTGTAATGGTTCAGGGGATTCCTTCCCCTTCTTATGCTCCTAACGTCACCCTCTCTGTCCCTTCCCCTGCCAACCTTCTTTCGCTTACCCACTCCTGTTCTGCTCCGGCAGCCTCTGACGCCGTTCCCTTGCCACGGCGCGCGCCCCGCAAGTCTCGAACACCCGTGCGGGCCCCGAGCACCTGCGGCGACACTCCCCGCTCCCAGGTCCCCTCAGTGTCCGCTTCCATTCCCTCACCTCCGGTGGCTGTCCCCTCCATTCCCCTCTGCAGGTGTGCCCACGGCGCTCCGAGCGTCTCGTGACGCAGCCTGTGCACGCGCACTCACTCCTTTTCTAAGGCCGATCATTCTCTTAACTCCTCCTCCCATGCCCTGCAAGCAATCTCTCTGTCTGATCCCCCTGTCTCTTCCTTTTCTCCTTTTCTCCTCCTGACCTATCCTTGCTGTCTCCCACTTCTCCCTCTGCTCCTCCTCTCTCTCCTATTGGTGTTCCCTCCTTTATAATTCCTGTCTGTCCTCTCTATCATTGCTCTGCATAGTTCCTGTTATCCCTGTGTGCGCAGTCCTATGCTTTGCTCTCTCTGTGTTCCAGCCTTTACCTGCTCCTGCTTATCTTGGATTTCCCTGATTTTGACCCCTGCTCTTCCTGGACTACCCTGCTCTCTGTTACCCCTGAAACCTTGCTTACAAACTCTACTTTGCTGACCTCTGGAACCCTTGGACTTGGCTTACAAACTTGACTACTCTGCTCTCTGGATCCCTGGACTTTGGCGCACGGACACGACCATTCTTACGTTATACCACCAAGACGTTGCAAGTATACTAACTATCTTCCAACAGGCCCAGCAACGCCATACCACACTCCAGGCTTGCCCCCACTGCTGTGGGTGTGTGGTAATACCATTCCCACCTCAGTATTGGGGTCTTGCCAGGTCTGCAGGCATACAGGCGTGACAGATGTATGCCAATTTGGGAGAATTGGAAAACCCTTAAGCGGAATAAAATGTGATTGTTTTGAGAACAGATCTACCACGACTAGCATGGTGTTCATACCCTTGGATGCCAGGAGCTCCACTATAAAATTCATGGACCGTGTGTCCAAGGTCTTTCCAGAATGGGGAGTGGCCGAAGGAGTCCGGGGGATTACTCCTGGGATTCTTGTTCTGAGCACATGTAGGGCACGCAGCAGAGAAGTCTTATAAGAAATCCAATTTAGCAATAATTATATTGTAATGAATGAATCTGTTATCAAAGGCAGAATGTTAAAGTATACAGTATAATAGTCTGGACTTTCCTTCATATCTATATTTTATATCTGATTGTATTTTCGGTTATAGAGTTATTTTGACGGTGCAGCTGTCCTAAAAGGTCAGAGTAGGCAGAAACCCTGTTTAGGTTTGACACTGAGTGACTATTGACAACTGTGACTTTAGCTGAGAGTAGAGGCTGTGACAAAAGCTCTCAGAATCTTCCAGTCCATACTGTATTTGGTATTCTATGTTTAGAATACGTGTGCTGTTTCTTATGCGATCATAGTTTGAAACTGCAGGACCTAATTTGGAATAGAAATATATATTAAGAGAGCTGATTCAAGGAATATTATCTGGATAAATACAACAGTGAGCTTAGTAAGCTTTGGAGAAGATAGGCCAAAGGAAGAAAGACCAGGCCAGATTGATAACACCATGAAGAGGAGAAAAAGGACATGTTAATACCTGGAGAGAATATTAACTATAAGAAGGTTACTATGTGCAACTATTCTTAAGAATATCAATCTATTTGAAACATCACCATCGTCATTCTTACTATTTTTGTATGTAAGTAATTATTTTCAAAATAAACGTTTTGTTTTTGTGTGCAAACGACAAGAATGCTGAATTCTGTTATGCTGACGTGAGTCTACAGAAAAAGCGAATTTAAGGACATTTAACAAGTCTATAATATCTTTTTGCATTCCAGGCCACAAAAAGTCCACTCCACTAGATCAATGGTCCTTCTGGAACCTGGATGTCCAGAAGATTTTGCAAAGTGACCCCATACAAGGACCTTCCTCTGATGAGAAGGTGGAGTAAACAAACGACCATCTGGAACTGTGAGATGTTTTGGTATATATGGGTTTGAGTCTGCATAATGTCCTTTAAAGCATCAAAGATATTGGTGGAGAGAATGTACTTCGATGGAAGGATGGGTTTCCGTTGATCCTCAGACTTTTCGTCTACCAAAAACTGGCGAGAGCATCGGCTTTGGTGTTCTTTGAACCCGGAAGAAAAGAAATAATGAAATTAAATCGGGGGGGGAAAAGTGACCATCTGGCTTGACGAGACCCCAAACGTTTGGTACTATCGATGTAGAGTAGATTTTTGTGATCTGTGAGAATGGTGAATGGACTCTCTGTACCCTCCAATAGGTGTCTCCATTCCTGCAGGGCAAGCTTGAGGGCTAGAAGTTCGCAGTTCCTGACATCATAATTTTGTTCTGCCGCAGAGAACTTTTGTGGGAAAAACGCACAAGGGTGTAGTCTGACCCGGGGCTTCTTCCTTTGTGAGAGGATAGCTCCAGCTCCCACGTCCGATGCATCCACCTCCAATGTGAATAGAAAACTGGGGTCAGGATGAGCAAGAATGGGTGCCGAGGCAAAGGGGGTCTTCAAAACCTCAATTGCTTGTCTAGCTGCTGGCGACCATGAGGCAGGATCCGCATCTTTTTGTGTGAGAGCTGTGATAGGCCCCACTTTAGAAGAAAAATTCTGAAAGAATCTATGGTAGTAGTTCGCGAAAACCTAGAAATCTTTGTACCGCTTTGAGTGAAGTGGAGCGTGGCCAATCTAGGACCGCCTTAACCTTTGCTGGATCCATTGTAAGGCCCATACTGGAAATAATGTAACCGAGGAATGCTGTGGAAGTTTGGTTAAACTTTCGTCCCCCTGTCTTATCCTCACCAAATTGTAGGCCCCCCAGAGATCCAGTTTGGTGAAGATGTTGACACCCTTTAAGCAGTCAAAGAGCTCTGGGATTAATGCCATGGGATATCAGTTTTTTACCGTAATCGTATTGAGACCACTGTAGTCTATACATGGTCTCATAGATCAGTCCTTTTTCTTCACAAAAAAGAAGCCCGCTCCAGCTGGGGAAGAAGACTTCTGAATAAATCCCTGTTGTAAGTTCTCCATAATGTAGTCCCTCATGGCCTTAGTCTCGGGACGGATAGTGGATATGAAGATCCTCTGGGAGATATCGATCCAGGCAGTAGGTCAATCGGACAGTCGTACGAGTGATGAGGTGGCAAGACTTCTGATCTGGCTTTGTGGAATACGTCTTTGAAGTTGGCATAGCACCCTAGCAATTGTACGTCCGTCTCCTGGGAAGAAGATAGTCTGCAGAAACTCCTAAGGGGCATAAAACAGGAATGAATGCAAAAAGAGCCCAACACAATAGGTTCCTTACCCATCCAGTCGATGTGTGGATTGTGTATCTGTAGCCAGGGGAGGCCAAGGATCACATCCATAGAAGGATGAATGGCATCTAGGAAGATCTCTTCGGAATGATCCGTTGAAATGAGAAGACGGAGCGGAGGTATCTGAAGAGAGATGAATGCTGGCTGCAGAGGTCGACTGTCGATGGCCTCTAGTCCCACTAGGCGCTCCTTTGGTACAAGTGGGATGTTGTTCCTTTCTGTGAACCCCTGGTCGATAAAATTACCTCCTGACCCAAAGTCCACAAAAGCCAGCGTAGAGACCTGAAATCCTCCGCCGGAGAGCGAGACGGAAAGAAAAATCCTAGATGCTTTCAGCGATGGAGGATATGGCTATGGTTCCCAATGTGTCTCTGTCACGGTAACCACAGGGTTATAATATATACCAAATACTCTGGGTTGAATTGAATACGACTGTGATATAATAAAGAGATTTTATTCCTTAAAAGACAGGTGAACTCACAATGTTGGACAAATAACAATTGAAATATATACACTTACTTGGGAAGGGGACAATGAAATAGCCCAGAACTCAGGCTAGCAGTTCATCAGTGACAGGAACAATTCAGGTAGAATAACGAAGACACTGGGCAGAGAGCTTACAATCATTTATATGGGATTTTGGCTCTATCCCTTAACATTGTGATTCAGGGATTGGATAACAATTACCTGGGCCCAATTACCTTTTGCCAGCTAACGTGGGAAGCAAGGTAGTACCTGCCCACAGGAGGTTGGCATTCTTCTGGTCAGAGGCCCATTTCCTTAGCAGGCTCAGGTAACAAGGCAAGACAAACAAGGCTGGAACAGAACAGACTGTGGAGAGGAACACACACAAACAGAGATTATGCTCATCCGATGAGCCTCAGGCTCTGCTGAGTATTTACAGGAAGCTGTGACGAATCACAGCAGGAGGCATGTCACTGAACAGGTTCTGATAGGAAGCTCCACTGCAGGAGGCGTGTCACTGAGCAGGTTCTGATAGGAAGCTCCACTGCAGGAGGCAGGTGTGCGGAGTCTTCCTGATATTATTAATGTGATACGTGTCGCACACTAATGACATCACGTGGAGGCAACCGGGAGGTGAGACCAACAGAGTTGGCAATTAGGTCCGTGCGGGCTGCGTGCACACTCCAATGATATAACAGGCTCCAGGGTGAGGTTTGGGAACGATGCTGGTATCTGGATGTTTGGAGGGTAAGTTTTGCGTGCGCTGACCGTGCGCTGCCTCATAGATCTTTACACTTATACAGCTATAATATATATTATCTCTAACTGTGCGTGCAATGTCTTGTATATAATGTATACCCTGTTTACTCATGTAACTATGTATTTTTAAGTATGTGTTATTTGCCGTCTTAACTCTATGTCCAGGACATGGGTAGCTCTCAATGTATTACTTCCGGATTAAACATTTTATAAATAAATAAATAATACTATCTCTGTCTCTGTCTTATCCCCACCCTGACCAAGTTACCAGGTGTACCTACTAGGTGTATCTATATTGCTCCTACCTTGACCAAGTTACCAGGTATACTATCTATATATCTCTATATTACTGCTACAGTGAGCAAATTACCAAGTATACTATCTATCTCTGTCTTATTCCTACACTGACCAAGTTACCAGGTATAACTTCTATGTGTATCTCTATATCAATGCTACAGGTATCCCTGTTCAGGGGTTCCTGATGCATTACTATTTGAATAGTTGGTAGAAACAGTGTCCTGCATACCTTGGACACATACCTCCACATGTAGTAACTAACCATATCTATTTAACTATACCTATTAAACTATTTTCCTTATTGGCACATCTTTATGTTACAACTTATTCTTCCTTTGGGTTTATTTAAGTGTGTAATTGACGCACATATGCAATTATTGTGATGCCTTTTGACATTATAAAGGCTGTGCGCGTCCTTTATTTTTTGTATTTTATTATTATAGTTTCACTGTTATTTGCTGACATTTTGCGTTTTTTCATTGAGGGTTGACAAATGCAATCATCTGATTTTATGTACTAATGCTCAACTATGCCTTTATCACTCTAGGTGACAGCCTATATCTTCTCTTTTGAGATTATATAACAGTAGAGACTATGTAATATGTTTGTTTACACATGCGCAGACCGTTTACGGTATATATGTGTAGGTCCAATCTAGGGATTCAAGTAACAACAATCTATCACCCCACACATGCGCAGCATTACGAATGCATATGCAGGCAGCTCAAGATTCTATTAACTCACGCATGCACATTGAAGATTGGTCTGGAAGGTGCGCATGCACAGTGGCCAAAAGGAGGTATGACTTTAATTGTGGAGTCTATCATCCCACGCATGCGCAGGACCGTAAATGGATCCGCTCCATCTGGAAACTGATTTATACACACTTCTAATGCCGGCCGTCTATTGAGGTAAAGGCATGATCAACTAGGTCATTTGTACAAATATTGTATGATGTTTGCAATTGACTGTGCATGCGCTTTTTGCGCATGAGCAATGACGGACTGTTTATGACGTCTCCATGGAGATGGTAGGGTATAAATAAGTTCCGTTCCCCCTCCATTGCAAAATTGTCCCTGAGGAAGCTCCGTAATTGGAGGGAAACGTGCGTTGGGCACATGATGTTGTCATCAGCCTCCATTATGGGGCTGTTTCAAAACAGTGTTCTCCAGAAAGTTTATCAGTTTTATAGCCTTATATACTACAATATTCTAACAGTTAAGGAAGTGCTTCCTTGATATATTGGTATTGACAATATGTCAATCATGCATTGACATTGTGCAATGGGCACATAAAACGTTCTGTCCAGCTGTGTAAATGACCGTATCTGTGCTCAACTATATGTATACTTGCATCTACCATCCATTGTAGGATAGTATAGTGAGCACTAACTAACCCTAATGGGATACACATATGTTTAGAGATAGTCCCATTTCAACTGCTAGCACTATTTACTCATTACTTGAGCTATTCACTGGTTTGGTGAGCTTTCTTCTCACCCTGGCTGTTTGCACCATTTAGCCTCTATCACCCTATTTTCAATTGTATATAGGAGTGTTTATATATGAGAGGAGATCTTGGTGCATGTGTTACTTGATTTAATATATTTTTATTTTTATTACACACACTTTCGGTAATATATATTTTAAGTAAATAATAATAATAAAAGTTATATTTTAATTAGTGGTGTGCATCTAAGTGAATTTTCTTTAGGGTACAATTATTTTGTACTCTTCATTTCTACTAGCTCGCAGACTACGCCTCACCTCCACTCCTGCCCCTCAAGGTGGTTGCATGAGGGGGGTAACCCCCACAGGGTAGCCTGACTCTGCCTGTAACTATCAGGACATAAATGCCAGGGGAAGAAAAGTATAATCTGGACCAGCCATGACTACATATGCAAAACAAATTAAATAAAAAATGTAGTTATTTTTTTTGAGTTACAGCAAAATATAGCATCAGCTGTTACCTAGAAAAGCAGTGGCTGTGGGTGCCAGTCCTGTTAGTTATTAGGGACCTTAGACTTGTCAACTCAATATCATTCTAATCAATGTTTTATTTTAGGAAGCGTGGGATGTGACTCATTTAAATATACTTTGTATAGACATTAGCATATTTCCCAGGGAACCTCAGGCAAATATATACAACTGGAGACACTACTAAAATGAACTCCTCCTCTGCTCCCATAGAACATAAATGTTCCCAGAACACCAATAAAAAGAACTAATACAGGATCAGGCAAAAAGTCAAATTTAATTAAACATTAACGATGCATATAACGTCAAACAGCAACAGAGGGACAACGTATATGTAGCCCTTTATCTGAACCCTCCCAAAGGAACTACTGGTCACTGTACACAACCTGCTGCTCCAGGAGATCTGAGCCTCCGCTAGCTGGGAGCCTGGGGTAACATTTATTAGTGCAGCGCCTCCACTTGCCCAGGATCCCCGTCATGTAAGATTCCCCTGGGCAAGAAACATACAACACATATGTGATGCAACCACTTTACTGTAATGCAATGAATAATCCTTATCACTCTAATGCAACGTAGACATAACACATATCAATACACACACACACAGCATATCCTAGCACATAACCTAACACATCAATGCCTAACACCTTAATAACTGGCACCGTCCTTATTGGCCACGCTCCTATTGAGTACCGTCTCTGTCCCGCTACCGCGTGCTCCACACCGTGTCCGTGTACGGTAATGTATTGGTATAGGCTCAGTTCTTTAGCCACTCTCTTAGTGTCCCTAAAGAGTTACGCCTAAGGTGGGATCAGTGCCTGATGACCGGTGTTGGTGCACTTGTTGTTACAATATACCTTCCGGTCACGGCGGTGCCGGTACCTCTTCACAAAGGATCCGATTCCTCCGACCCTTGACCTCCAGATGTCGCGGTGTCCAGCCGTCTGGTTCCAGATGACTGCAACCGGCCGCAACTCTGTGCTTTGTCCCTAACTAATGTATAGTAGGGTGACAATCACTTCCATTACAGGGCGTCCCTGCAGTACAGCAGCCTACTGTGACTCAGGGGATGCTCCTATGGGCCTGAGGGGATAGCTGGCCTATGCAGGCGGGTCACGGACCCCCTGCACTCACACTACCTCCTTCAGCTCCGTCCAGATCTCCTCTGACTAGCGTGGTCTCTCCCCCACGCTTCCCTTCCCTGCTCCCGTCATCCTAGCCTTCTGATTGGTTCTTTACATCAGGTGACTGCCCAGGAGCTCATGGGAGTTGTAGTTGAATTTACCTTTGGACTGTTCCTGTGTATGCTGGCCACAAGTCTACTTCAGTGGGTCATTAACCTTGTAGCACAATATTTTGCCAGTTATACTCCTTATCCATCACTGTGTTTTCAGACACTCCTATATGAGATTTGTGCTTCCCAGTTTACCTGTATTTTGCTTGGAGTACTAGCAGTAGCTCTTTATATATCTTTGTTATTCAATTGTTTCATTTACCTTTGTAATTTAGTGTCAGTGTGTCACTGTGTATTTCAGGGACCTAGTCACAGGGTAAGGGAAGTATCAGGTGACTTCGGTCTACCTGGGAACGGGCCAGAAGAAGGGGTCTGTACCTCGAAACGTTACGTTGCCCCCCTTGCCCTGCACTTTTTATTTCCTGTGTTTTTTTCTTCCTCTCCTTTCCTCTCTTCCCTTCCCCATCCCTGTCTTTGTCCCTGTTCCCATATATATACGTTGTCCCTCTGTTGCTGTTTGACGTTATATGCATCGTTAATGTTTAATTAAATTTGACTTTTTGGCTGATCCTTTATTAGTTCTTTTTTATTGGTGTGCTGGGAACATTTATGTTCTATTTGATTATTTGAGAGGAACGAGGTCCTCTCTGTTCCCGTCTGCACCCGTTATTGCTACACAGACTTTCTTAGTGTGTGCTGTCTGTACTTACTTTGTTATCCTGCTCTGCTCCCAATCCACAGATGGGTTTGGTAAAACCAGTCACATAAATCTGTGGATCGGATTGAGAAAAGTTTGTCCATTTCTATTGGCAATTAATTGTCTTTGTGCAACTGTGCAAATTAAAATAAATAAGTACAATTTTGCAAACTAAGAAGCACCATTCACATATCTCTACTTTCTAAATACAATATAACAATGTAATAATCCCTTAATGTTTCATTGTTACTAGCATCATATGTTATAGGGAATCAATGTGTTACAGAGCACTGTGTGCTGCTGAACTGAAAAGTAAAGACTGTACAAAGTCTTTATTTTATCTCAACTCACACTGAAATATATCAGCAAGAGGCAGTGTCAATGTACTGATCTTAGTGGTGCCACTTTCTGTATCTAGGTTCGTCTTTCACCAGATAAGCATAAAACCAAACAAATGTTGTTTTTGTGAAACCGGAACCAAATAAAAAAAAGAAAACATTTGAAGAAATAAAAAAACACATCTCAAACACATTATTTTAAACTCAAACCACGTGTCAAAGTGCCACTTATAACTCTCATACATCTGGCGTGAATCACACTAACAAAATGCTATAATTTTTAGTGCAGACAGACTTGATGATACAGACCACAATAATAGCACAATTTTAGTGTCATGTGTTATTATTAAGGCAACAACTTTAGTAAACACGGATCCGCACCGTCCCATGTAAATGTTTGTACAGAAGCGTATCACATGCTCTGATAATTGTTGAAATACTGCAATGCCAACCGAGCTTCTACTGTTCTACCTTCTCAAACTGCAACTTGAGGCTTCTATACGTGCTACATAGAAGTAACAGGACCGTTACACCAAGGACACGCACAATGGATTCCAGTCTCCACAAGAATTACCATGATGAAGAGTTTGATCCCAGAGGGTTTATCAATACATATTTCTATAATGGAACAAATGATATGTTTAAGGATGTGGTTGTATATCCTATTACACAATTGTTTAAAACGTTTTCTTCAGGTACGTTCATTTATAGTTGATATTGAAGTTACTATAAAATATTATCAAAATGTTTGGGGAACTGAAGCATGTGAATAAGCACTTGTGCTGTATTCTGTTCAATACTTTGCTAATGTGAAAAACAATATTGTTAAAATGTGTATTTTCCTATTTTCTAACCATTGGGTGCAGGTCATGTGAGAGGGGAAACCCTGCTCGATGTTTCCATTGGACCACTCGCTTTCCATCTCTTAACGGTCTGTGATTTCTTCAAAGAGATCAATGTGATTGAATTTACTGACGCAAATATCAGGGAATTTGAAATGTGGAAGAACAAGGAGCCCGGAGCTGCTGACTGGTCTCACGCTGCAAAAATTATTTGTGAGCTGGAAGGAAAGAGGTAATGTATGTGTGTCAGTGTGGGGAGAGGGAGAGAGTGTCAGTGTGGAGAGAGAGAGAGAGGGTCTGTCTTGAGAGAGTGTCAGTTTGGGGTGAGAAAGTGGCAGTGGGGTTGGGGTGAGAGTGTCAGTGAGGGGGGAAAGAAAGTGTCAGATGGGGAAGGAAAAGTGTCAGTGAGGGGAGGGAGAGAGAGAGTCAGTGGGGGAAGGGGGAGAGAGTGTCAGTGGGGGGATGGGGAGATAAAGTCAGGTGGGGGAGAGAGTGTAAGTTGGGGGAGGAAGAGAGTGTCAATGAGGGGAGATGTAGAGAAAGTGTCAGTGGGGGGAGGGAGAGTGTCAGTGGGGGGTAGAGAATGTCAGTGGGGTGGAGAGAGATTTAGTGGAGGGGAGTGTCAGTTAGGGGAAGGAAGAGTGTCAGTGAGGGGAGGGAGAAAGAGAGTAAGAGGGGGAGAGAGAGTGTCAGTGTGGAGAGTGGGAGAAAGTTTCAGGTGGGGAGAGAGTGTCAGTGGGGACAGATTGTCAGTGTTAAGAGAGTGTCATTGTGGGAAGATAAAGTGTCAGTGGGGTGGGGGACAGGGTGTCAGTCAGGGGTAGAGAGAATGTCAGTTTGGGGAAGGAATAGTAGGGAAGGGAGAGAGAGAGTGTTAGTGGGGAGAGGGGGAGAAAAAGTGGCAGTGGGAGTGGATAAAGAGTGTCAGTGGGGATAGGGGGAGAGAAAGTGTCAGGTGGGGGGAAAGAGATTGAGACAGTTAGGGGAGGAAGAGAGTGTCAGTGGGGGGAGGGGCAGAGGAAATGCCATGTGGGGGGATAAAGTGTCAGTGGGGAGGGGGTGAGAGAGTGTCTGTGGGGGTGGAGAAAGAGTGTCAGTGGGGGCAGGAGAGAGAGTGTCAGTGGGGAAGGTGAAAGAGAGTTTCAGTGTGGAAGTGGGGAGAGAGTGTGTCAGCGGGGGGTGCGAGAGTTTGTCAGTGGGAAGGGAGGATAGGTGTGTCAGTCGGGAGGGGGAATAGGGTGTGGCAATGGGTGGGGAGAGAGGCCTTTTTGAAATTGATCTGCTAAAATCCATGGACTAAAGGAACCGGACGATCAACTACGGATACAAATTCATCAAAAACATTCTAGTCATTGGATTGATGCGTGTACATTATTTTCGGCACGCACAACTGTTTGCTCCAAAACTGCCATGTTATCCTTTTTCATTTTGAATTTCAGCGAGGAGTGGGAAGGAAAGGAAGACAAAGCAAGAAGAGCAGTGAAACGCGTTGTCAAATGTGATCTCACCAAAGATAACCCTTTAGAGCCTGTAGTCCTGCCACAGATGGACTGTCTGATCTCCATGTATGTCTTACAGGTTGTTAGCAAGGACCACCAGGCTTTCCGTAGCAATCTGAAAAAACTAGCGTCAATGCTAAAAACTGGGGGACAAATGTTACTGGCGGGTGCATATAATACTTCATGCTATATGGTTGGTGAGCACAAGTTCTTCTGTCTGTCATTTGATGAGGAGTTTATAAGAGAGGCTGTTTGTGATGCAGGTTTCATCATTGAGAATATGGAAGCATTACCTACTAAAAAGACCAGCAATTTAACAGATTATGACCAAATTATGTTTATGATAGCACGCAAGGAGAGGGAGGTTTAGTGATTAAAGTTATACAACAATGTATATGACACTTTACCTACTGAATGTCAAAAATACAGCAAACATCTCAATGACTACTTATAAAATAAAATGTATTACCATATATCTAGGAATTGTACATTTTTAAGTGTAACTGCAGTGACATGACAGGGATGTAAATGTATGCATATATTTGTGTACATGCAGTATATATACATGTATGACAATGCCTTTATTAAGTATTCTTTACATTATCTTTACGAATATGTTAGAATTAGAATAGTTTATACTCTAAAACTGTAACGCATGGTTGGTAGTCATAGAATCCAAATGTATTACCAATTGCATTAAGGATTTATCTGTGATTAGAAAAGGATTTAAAAAAAATCTCTGCTACATTTAATTGGGAAGTGATAATGTTTACATTTAAGATATGGATTTTGGTTCAATCAAACATGTAAAATGTTCTCATCCCCATCCAGACTTCATCCCTTATTTCACAAACCAAAGTTCCCCTCCGGGTACAGCACAATTAAGTACAATGATTGCAAAAACGGGAATATTCTTCATAGTGGGAACATGCTATCTATGGGAAAATTATAAAAATTTGAGACGTTAATCTAGAAATATTCCCTATCAATATTCCCTATCAAACTCTGAAGTATTAGGTATCATCAAATTACACATTTCATCATCTGCTGTTTTGGGGGTCTACGTAGAAAGAAGAGCTACCAGAAATGCCTAATAATGATGTTATATGAGGAGTTAGTCCCCATTGGAGACCGTCCAAGCCAAGGATGAGACATAACCTGCCACCTAGTATGTGGAACTGAGAAACTGATCTCCACACCGATATTTCAAAAGAGTACATCTGGGAGAATGCATTAAAGGCCTCTATATTTACCATAGCTAGTGAGAACATATACAAAGTAATATTCAGATGGTACTTTGTGCCCAAAATATAAAGCCAGATATTTACACGTGCCATGGGTTGGTGCAGGAGGAACTGTAGCCAGATATTGGACAGGGCCCATACGTGGAGGTCCTTCCCAGAGGTACAGAGATGCTGGGTTAAATTAATCTCCCATATCCTAACGACAGTCAGATGCTATATTTCAGTTGTTACGTTTCCAAAGGGCGGCCACACAGAGAATCAATGAAGTGTGGCTAATGGAGAAACTCATACGGTTAAGAATATCCATAAGGTTTGGGACCCCTGGGTCAATAGATGAAAAAATACAAAGAGGTTTTAGCCTCATACAGTAGTTCTGCTGAGGACACACTGGTAGTGAATAGCGGGATGCCTGATTTGTCCGGATTGTTAAAAACCTTGCATTGGTCATTGACCGAGTTATCCTAATGTTATATTATTAACAATTTACAACTGGATATCATTTAGGTGGGGTTTACCCTTCTCTCCTCTATTTTTTATTCCCCTTTCCCCTCATTGTTGAAAACCTCAGTAAAAAATAAGCAATATAAAAAGAATAAGGTTATATTAATGTGTAATACTGTATATTAATTGTAACACCCCTATCCTCTCCCGGCAGCAGGGATAGGGTGTACATGTGGGAACAAAGTCCTGCTCCGCTCCCGATGGGATTAGAGTGTCAGCTCCTTGGTCAGTTACAGTACCTGTGATCTCAGGGTTCCCATTGGCAGGTTCAGGCCTTGGCTGTAATGGATGGTAGTTGGTGGGTTGGAGGACAAGATAAGAAATAGGGCACCAGGATCTTTTGCAACTCACAGATATTTTATTGACAGGCACTCACCAGCTCCAGGCTTGCACAGGATCAGTTATTATCTTATAAAGCACAATACCTCATTAGACATGTTCCCTGTATAATGCTCTCTTCAGGACAAGTTCCCTCAGTGCCCCTTCCTATTCAGGTAAGTAGTTCTGGATCAGTCTTGACCTCTAGTCCACCACAAATCTTTTGGGATTCCTAGATTCTAGCACACTGCATCCCAAAATACTGCTTCAACCTGAATATCACTCAGGAAGGGCTTACTTGTATTCTCTTGGTATTGTATGTGCCTCCCAGGAGCTGGGTTCCCATTCAGTCTTCCCTTAGCAGTCCCTTGTACTCACTGTTCCAACTGTCACTAACTTATAATTCACTAATTTACTAACTTATAACTCACTCCTTGCCTGGTCTCCCTTCAACTTAAAACTGCCTAAACTGTCCCTCCCAACTGTCTCAATCTTAACTGTCATAAATCTCACAGCCTCACTGGTTGCCTAGCAAAATGTGAACTGCAGACCCTGAAGATGTGACATACTCCTATGAAAATGTAAAGGGACTATCTATCTCCTACAACTGCCTCTCCGTTAGCTGCCTGAACTGTCCCTTTTAACTGCCTCTCAACTATTATAACTGTCCATTCCCTAACTGTCATAACTGTCTTTCCTCACTGCCAGCGCAAGCTCCCTCGCGCTAAAAACTCATATTCACTATCTACCTATTTCAGCCGCCCTATTGGCGGACCTCACGCCGCGTCACTTCTGCCCTAGAGGCCCATGGGACTTGTAGTCCCTGTCTTGAGCCTTTCCTGTAATGACCGCTGCACCTGCACTACTCTGTGTATGCGCGACCCACTGCGCATGCACGGCCAATCACAACATGGCCGCCGCGAGTCCTCCTGCGCATCTGCACATGCGCATGCCCTGCGCGAGTGCATAAGAAACATGGCGGCGCCCTGCAGAAGGAGCCGCCAGCAAGCCCGTCGCCACCCGCAACAGCCCCCCACAGCAGCAGAGGTAAGAGGGAGGGGGAACGGAGGACTGGGGAGCAAGAGGGGACCTGGCTACATATTATTTTACTTTACAATACAGTGTTTACTACTGTAGTAATAATATTACTTCCATGTTAGTAGTAATACTAATCTTTACTAAAGTACTATAGGTAAAAGTTTGCAGAGGGAAAAATATAGGAACTGCTAGAGGTTTATTACGCAAGCTTGGAGAATGGCAAACATAGGATGTTCTTTATAATAAGTCCATCAGAGATGGTATAAGGGCTGCACACATTACTGCAAATATCTCTGTCCTCAGCAAAAAAACGCTCTCGAATGTTTCACCATTCCACAAACTTCTTTAATCTACTTAAAAAAATAAATCATAAGAACCATTTCCCCTCCTTAGCTCCAGCCGGTTAGTAGGGACTGGTTCTGGAAAAATAGACCACACCATGTAACCTTTAAGAGCTTTTATGAAATATTAATTGACAATTTCAGTGTTCATGGTAGGACAGATTATAGGAGCAAACAAACATAGCAAAACGAAGAATAAGTAAAAGCACAAAGAACCCACAAAAATAACAGTTTATTCTAAATTAATTAATGTGCTAATAATGTATTAATTAAAGGTTTAAGAGCCAGACCCGTAGCTTACAATTTCACCCATAAATAAAGGTATTTCATAAAGCCCCACGAAAAGATTACACCAAGCACATATCCCTCTTGCCCCTCTAAGGATTACAAAGGAGCATTAATCTGTCCGGCCCCCAACATTACATGCATGGATTAACTAAAGAGCCATCAGATTCAGCTAATATTAATAAGCAATATATTGATAAACTCTGAAATATAATGAGAAACTCTAGTCACACAATAACTGCAATGCTGGGACAGTAAATACTACCAGAGCTAATAGCATGTGATTCCTCTACAGTCATCACAGCATCTTCTAACCTGATGAGGCATTACCCAACATGGATGAGCTATCTCATGATATTCACATAATAAAAGCTAATTATTGTGATCAAAATGTGTCCAGGATTCTTACCATAACTGTTCAATGATCTTTGATCATAATATTATCTCACTGTACAATACATGATGTACTGTAAATATGGGCACAAATGCAGACAATGCTTACAATATGTCTTCATTCATGTTTTCCATTGAGGGTTTCTTTGTTTACAAAAGACACATTTTCCTAATAATAAACATATAGGGCCTCCTTCAGTAAGCGTCGATAAAGCACTTATCGACCACTTATCGGCTAAAATGCATACTCAGATGCAATATGCCTTGATAAGTGGGCGATAACTGCCTGTATCGCCGAAAAATCTTTTGAACAAAATCAAATCACAGACGAAGCGGCGATAAGCCACTTTTCAGAATGTTGATAAACACACGCGATTCTAGTAGCTGCGATTCGCCTATCGCCGCCTATCGTGGCCATAAAATGGTGATTTTATCCCCAAATCAATACGCCTCAAAATTTTGGCAGATTGATGCGGAAATGCAGCGATGAGCAGCGATAATTCGGGACTTTGAAAAATATTTTAAATATTGCCCTTTTTCCTGCATATGATTGATGCCAGGGTCTTCGGAGCTGAGACACATTAATACCAGCACCGGAGCCCCCTGGCATGCAGCCGATGCAGGAAAAAGGCATTTACAGCCACTTCATTACGTTAGTGGTAGTTCAGCCAATCAGATCGTGGGAACCAATTCCACAATCTGATTGGTTGTTGCACACATCGTATACAACAACCAATCAGATTGGGGATTTAGTTCCCATGATTGGCTGAAATACCATGGGACGCCGGCCATCTTTGATTTAGTGACGTCATCTTAAAGGAAAATGAGGCACAACCATTCTGATTGGCAAGCATCATTCCCTTTAAGTGACGTCATTAAAAATTTTTTTAAAGTCGGCACATGGTGTTAACAGCCAATCAGATGGCTGTTAAATCAGTTCCCGCCCAAATGGGATGTCACAAGCCCTATTTAAGGCTGTGACGTCTCATTTGAGCCCAAGAAGCCGAGACAACATCGGAAAGTGAATCCCTGCGCTTCTGCCTAATGGGTTAACAATATATGTGAAATACATATATATAGATGATGTGCAAATCTATGAGATAAAGGAGACTTTTAGTTACATACTTTGATCAAATAATGCCTAAGCCTGCACGAAACGCCAAGGTAAATCTCATAGGCAGGTCCCTACACTGACTGCAACTAGTGTTATGTGAAAATGCCCCAAATGGGGTTAAAATATCCAAGCATGTGCTTATATATCTAGTGCAGTTAAAACTGGTTCATTCCAGTGAGAACACTTACATGTGAAGTGAATGGTGGTAATCCAGGGGCCATACTGAAAAAATATCTAGAAAATGGAGGGGTTAGTCTCCCACATGTTGCGCATGCCAATGAAAGTCTTAGCAAGGAAATGGAGAACGCTCCAGCCAGTGCTTTTGACATAGAAAATGTGGATGATGTGGAAAAATTATAATTGAAATTAGGCAATTAGGCCAAATATATTTACACCTTAATAGTGGGGCCCCCATAGGAGCGTGCAACTAAGAATTAAAATCGGCCTGACAGAAATGCAAATTTCTAAATTGGATTTAGTGACTTCATCTTCAATTCTGATTGGCTGGCATCTTTCTCTTTAAGTGACGTCATTAAAAATAAAAAAATAAAGTCGACACATAATTTTAACAGCCAATCAGATGGCTGTTAAACCAGTTCCCGCCCAAATGTGACGTCACAAGCCCTATTTAAGGCCGTGACGTCTCATTTGAGCCCAAGCCAACGAGACAACATCGGTTGAGATCTACCATGGGGCTTATTGGATTACAAGAAGAAGATAGAAGATTAAGAAGATGAAGAAATGGTGACAGATGAAGATAGAAGAAGGTTATTAAAGAAAGAGGTACCTGATCCGGATCTTCATGGCGGATGGCATCGGATGCTGTCTGAGGCCTTTGCGGTATGTGAGCTTCCTGTTTCCACGGGAGTCGGAAGGCCAGCGCTTCTAATGGTAAGTAATATATTGCATACAGTATTTGAAAATTTCTTTTTTTTTTACAGGTTTTTACATTGGATGTGTTTTTTTAATTTTTAATTTTTGAATATTGACTGATAACATATTAATCTGTACCACTTTAGAGTACAGATCAATATATTATTAGGACAATATTTGGGGGGTATTTCTGGCTTTGTATTGCTGCTGTTTTTTGCAATGTTAGTTTATTATGTGGATGTAATTGTTTGGTATTTTCCATCTTGATTGAAATAAAATGTTAGCGATTGTTTTTCTTTTTTAATGAATGATGTGCTGGCTAATGCGTTTAATTGTTGTATCTGATCCTTTCTGACTGCATGCTCCACTAAGCATAAATTATAGATTTATATCACAAATACAAATGAGCCTCAGCTACAAGCGCGCAGACTTTGACTAAACCTAATATGTACCCACTGTTTGACCAACTGGTCACTAAACAAGGAAAACCTTACAGTGTAGCAGATAAAGTTCAATCCAGTAAGTCCAAAATGGTGCTGCTCTCTTGATTCTTAGTTTTTCTCTTAGTTTCCTGTTGCAACACTCCAAAAAATGGCGATTTAAATTGGCTGGCGATATATATTTTTTTTTTATATATTTATAACTTTCATTTTTATTTGGTTTTACAATTCTTACATTGCATCACATCCCAATGTCATACACCAATGAACAATTATTCATCAAATCGCCCCGTTTAACGTGGGCAGGCACATGAACACACGACTGACTTGACAAACTACACCTACTTACGACACAAGACAAACAAAACTCACCGGACACGGCGAGACACATGAGGGAAACCGGGCTGGGGGGTGAGGGGGGAGGGTGAAAGCCTCTTCAACAGTGTTTGGTATTTCTCCAGAGTTTGAGTTCCGCTCTCTTGGCCCTGAGTCACAGTGGCGCGACTGCTATACCATTGGGTTTCTCCTACCCGTCCTGTCTCTATGTCGTTGTCTAACCTGTTTTGTTGAAGGAGAACGCATCTGATTCTATTAGTGCAGAATTGTGCCGGCGTCTATCCCCGGGATGTCCGTTTGGGCTAGCCACGGTGCCCAGACTTTTAGAAAGTTTGAGCCAGAGTCGTTGACCCAACTAGTCAACTGTTCCATCTGGCAGACGTGGCTGTCGATATTTTTATCAACATTTACTGAATAAGGCCCAGAGATTGATTAAATATTTTCATACTGTACATAAGGTACACACACACAAATGTTTCCAATACTGGTAGATACTTTATGCACTATTACAATAATGATAACACTTATAAACTCATTCATGGATGGAGATAAACTATCTGCATCGCTCTATACTATTGCTATCCTGACCAAGTTACCTGATACTATCTATATATCTCTAT
This sequence comes from Ascaphus truei, assembly GCF_040206685.1. Classification (NCBI taxonomy): domain Eukaryota; kingdom Metazoa; phylum Chordata; class Amphibia; order Anura; family Ascaphidae; genus Ascaphus; species Ascaphus truei. The sequence goes on along the minus strand of NC_134488.1, from coordinate 40,321,435 downwards.
ATTACTACTACCTGACCAAGTTACCAGGTATACTATCTATCTGTCTCTGTCATATTCTTACCCTGACCATGTTACCAGGTATAATACTTACTGTATATATCTCTATATTACTGCTACCCTGACCATGTTACCAGGTATACTATCTACAGTACATACCCTTATATTACTGCTACCCTGAGCAAGTTAACAGGTATACTATCTGTCTCTGTCTTATTCCTACCCTGACCAAGTTACCAGGTTTACCTACTGTACTAGGTGTATTTATCTTGCTCCTATGACCGAGTTACCAGGTATAACTTCTATGTGTATATCAATATCAATGCTACAGGTATCCCTGTTCAGGGGACCCTGATGCATTACTATTTGAATAAGTGGAATAAACAGTGTCCTGTATACCTAGGGCACATACCTCATAATGGGATACAATGGCCTGTAACCTAATACATGTAGTAATTAACCATATCTATTTAACTATACCTATTTAACTGTACCCATTAAACTATTATCCTTAATAGTGAAGAAACTGGTGCTTCAATAGTTAATAATGCCCATATGAATTAATGAATGCTCCGCAGCTAGACTCCACATATATTATGAGTAATTACAGCATCCCATAACCAGGGACGAGTACCTAGTGTTGCCCAAGGCCCACACACAATAACTCAGTACAATATGTGTCCCCACAGTGAAATCACAATGAAGAGAATGAAGCTGAGGTAGCTCACTTAGTGGGTGTCCATAGATCATATCCAATGAGGTCCATTGCATTACTTACAGTAGAATATGTGCAGAATCTGCCACAGGGAAGGTAAACAAACAAAAATAGGAGCAAGGCAGAGCACTGCCAAAAAAAAATGTAAAGAGGGGGCTCACACAAGTAAAGTTAAATGGATATTATTGACTCACATAAGACCCTCGATACAAAAATAAAGCACCTACGCATTTTGGACTGGAATGCCCTTAATCAAGGTGTACCTATTAATGTTTAAAACTGACATTTTATGTACACGTTCTGCACCAGTGGGAGACGTCACGCTTCACCAACCAATGAGCTTCGTTCTGTTCCGAAGATGGAAACAGCAGGGGCTCTGACTTAACAAATTTGAACAAACATAATTTTATTAAGTAATTGAACAAAAAAAATGTGTATGGATTGGTGAACCCGCGAGGATAATCCCATACTATGGACCATACAGGTTATGCATGGAGGAGAAGGAGCTATAGCATAAAATATAGGAGCATATGTGTGTAGCAGCAGTTTGTGTGTGTGTGTGTGTTTAGAGGTGTTGTGCTGTGTATAGAGGTGCAGTGTTGTGTGTGTGTATGTTGTGTGTGTATGTGTGTGTGTGTGTGTGTTTATGTGTATGTTGTGTGTGTAGAGGTGCTGTGTCTTGTATAAAGGTGCATTGTTGTGTGTGGGGTGTGTATAGAGGTGCTGTGTTGTGCTGTGTTGTGTGTAGAGATGGGGGGAGTGTAAAGTTTAGTAGGTGGCTGCATTTTTTATTGTGGCTTCAGTGTGTGTGTGTGTGTGTTGTGTTGTGCTGTTGTAAGTGTAGCAACAGTTTGTGTGTGTCTGTAGAGCTGATGTGTGTGTATAGAGCTTGTGTGTGTGTGTGTGTGTGTGTGTGTGTGTGTGTGTGTGTGTGTGTGTGTGTGTGTGTGTGTGTGTGTGTGTGTGTGTGTGTGTGTGTGTGTGTGTGCGTGTAGCTGCTGTGTTGTGTGTGTGTGTAGAGCTGCTGTGTTGTGTATGTGCGTAGAGCTGCTGTGTTGTGTGTGTGCAGAGCTGCTCTGTTGCGTGTGTGTGTAGAGCTGCTGTGTTGTGTGTGTGTAGAACTGCTGTGTTGTGTGTGTGTGTAGAGCTGCTGTGTTTTGTGTTTGTAGAGCTGCTGTGTTGTGAGTGTGTGTGTGTGTGTGTGTGTGTGTGTGTGTGTGTGTGTGTGTGTGTGTGTGTGTGTGTGTGTGTGTGTGTGTGTGTGTGTGTGTGTGTGTGTGTGTGTGTGTGTGTGTGTGTGTGTAGAGCTGCATAGTGTGTAGAGGTGCTCTGTTGTGTGTGGTGTGTCTTATTTATGAAAAAGGTCAACATTTAGCCTATAATAGTAATAATCCCCTCAGAACAGGGCATTACTGGCCAATAATGCCCTGACTGGGTTAAAGTCCCTCGGCTTCGCCTCGGGCCTTCAACTCTTCCTGCCAGGGCATTATTGGCCAGTAATGCCCTGTTCTTCAGGGATTATTACTTAAATATAATATTTTCATGATAGTAGTAATACTAATCTTGACTAGAGTACTACAGTGGCGGCCGCCTTTAGTCTAAATCGGCCGCCACCGCGGGAATTTTTAAACCGCGGGCAGATGCTGGCTTTTTTTTTTTAGTTTCAGCGCCGCAGGAGCTTTCATTGTTTAGCGCCATTAGCGCTGAACGGGAGATGCGGCTGGCGCGCGGCCAAGAGATGCGGCTGGCGCGCAGCCAGGTTCGGCTGTAAAAGCAAACAGCCCTAAACAATTCCGGGTAAGTTGTAGAATAAAGGCAGCCGCAACAGTATGGGTAAACGTTTGCAGAGGGAGAATATCGAAATTGCTAGAGGAATATTACACAATCTTGGAGAATGGCAAACATAGGATGTTCCTTATAATAAGCTGTACTGCAAAAGGAGGATTACTACTGCACACCATATATTACAATATCTTTCATATTTACCGGTGCACTTGCCTTGAAAGAAGTCCTGCTGGAAATCCAAATCATGCACTGATATAAGAATAACACAAGGCACTGAGGATGTTTCTAAATGCTATTTAATGAGCCAAAAACTAAGCGACGTTTCGACCAAAGCAGTCTTTTTCAAGTGGTGAGAGGCTAGAGGTGAGGGGGCAGAGGAGAAAAAGAGATGAGGGAGTGAGAGGAGAGAGAGATAAGGGGGTGAGAGGAGAGAGAGGAGAGGGGGTGGAGGAAAGGGGGGCAGGAGTGAAAGGTGAGGGTGGGGGAGAACAAATACAGTTGCAGCGGCCGTTATTCGATAATATCACGCGTTGTACACCTCGGAATACCCATGTCATGGCGATTCATTACCGCGTATTGACTCGTTTTTATCGAGTGCAGAAAATGGCATTTTAGTGTTCTGGGTTTTAAACACCTGCAAATTGACACAGTACTGTACACATTACAATTCATTCATTTCTGCCATGGAAAAGCGAAGAATTGAACCCAAAGAAACCGGGATCCATGAAATTAAAAAAATCAACTGCATGATTGGCCGCGTGGAGTACAGCAGCGCACTGGAAAATGCTAAGTTTTTGGCTCATTAAATATCATTTAGAAACATCCACAGTGCCTTGTGTTATTCTTATATCAGTGCACTTTATAATAAGCCCACCAGGCATGGTATAAAGGCTGCACACATTATTACAAATATCTCTTTTCTTAAGAAAGACAACCCTCTCGAATGTTTCACCATTCCACAAACTACTTAAAACTTAAACTACTTCATAAGAACCCTTTCTCCTCCTTGGCTCCAGCCTGTTAGTAGGGACTGGTTCTGTAAAAATGGACCACACACTATGTAACCTTTAGGAACTGTGATTATACATTAATTAACAATTTCAGTATATATGGTAGGACAGATTAAAGGAGAAAAACACAATGGAAAAAGAAGAATAAGTAAAGACACAAAAAAGCCACAAAGTCAACAGTTGTTATACATTAATTGATGTGCTAATAACGTATTAATTAAAGGTTTAAGAGCAGAACCTAAGCTTACAATTTCACCCATAAATACAGTAAATGTATTTCATCTAGCAACACAAAAGATTACACCAAGCACAAACAGTATCCCTCTTGCCCCCCTAAGGATTACAAAGGAGCATTAATCTGTCCTTCCCCCAACATTACATGCATGGATTAACTAAAGAACAATCAGATTCAGACAATATTAATAAGCAATATATTGAATAAACTCTGAAATGTAATAAGAAACTCTAGTCACACAGTAACTGCAATGTTGGGACAGTAAATACTCACAGGGCTAATAGCATGTGATTCCTCTATAGTTATCACAGCATCTTTTAACCTGATGAGGAATTACCTAACATGGATGAGCTATCTCATGATATTCACATAATAAAAGCTAACTATTGTGATCAAAGTGTGCCCAGGACTCTTAGCAGGACTGTGCAATGTGTTTTGATCATAATATTATCTATAAATATTCCAATAAAAATAAACCAAACCAGACCAATTATGTTTTGGTGAAACCAGAAGCAAATACAAAACACAATATTTTTTAGACACTAAACCACATCCAAAACAATGTAATTTTTATTAGCAAAATAATTAAGGCATATAGACTTGATGATTTATAGACCACAATAAATGCACAAACATATTATTGTGTCATGTCAGATGGATCATTTCAATAATCCTAATGACAAATCATTATTCAGCCTACATTAGCCAACAAAGATCCCATGTGAATGTTTGTATAGAAGCTTATCACATGCTCTGATAATTGCTGAAATACTGCGATGCCAACCGAACTTCTACTATTCTACCTTCTCAAGCTGCAACTTAAGGCTTCTGCACGTGCTACATAGAAGTAAAAAGATCGTTACACCAAGGAGACGCACAATGGATTCCAGTCTCCACAAGTATTACCATGATGAAGAGTTTGATCCCAGAGGGTTAATAGATACATATTGCTATACTGAAAATAATGATATGTTTGAGGAGTTGGTTGTGTATCCTATTACACAACTGTTTAAAACGTTCTCTTCAGGTACGTTCATTTATAACAGATATTGACGTCACTGTAAAATATTATTAACATTTTGTGGAACTGAAGCATATGAATAAGAACTTATATTGTGTTCAATACTTTGCTAATGTGAAAACAATGTTGTCAAAAATGTGTATTTTCTAACCATTTGGATGCAGGTCGCGTGAGAGGGAAAACCCTGCTCGATGTTACCTTTGGACCAACAGCTTTTCATCTCTTAACCGCCTGCGATTTCTTCAAAGAGATCAATGTGATTGAATTTACCGACGCAAATATCAGGGAATTTGAAATGTGGAAGAACAAGGAGCCCGGAGCTGCCGACTGGTCTCACGCTGCAAAAATAGTTTGTGATCTGGAAGGAAAGAGGTAAAGTATATTTCAGAAAAAGTATCATCTTCCAGCTGAGAAAAATTAGACCTTAAGGAAGCAGGAAAATGCAACTAAAGAATCTCAATGCTCAATATTAGGCACAAATGTGTTTAATATGTATCCAAATTATAGAAAGACAAGAAAGTCTATTCTACAAACTCCACATGTTTGTTATCACATTTACATGTAAAACCACTGACTAAAACATAATTCATTGAATAAAAGCCCAGAAATAAAAATAAATAGTTCCCAAGCAATTCCTTACTGCTATTGGCAATGGGGGGTAGGTAGTCTCAGGCTATATAATTATACCCTTGTAGCCCTTAGTTGCCAGATAGCCATGGGCTCCCAATGACTAGTTGGACACTTGGGGATTACTTTAGGGATTACTTTATATAAATAAGGGACTAAGGGATTACCTTATATAAATGTTGCTAAATATCTATTTATTGAACTTTTATTCTTGGTACTGACTATTGAAGATTGGAGAACCTGTCAATATCTGAGCCACGGATTTTCAATGGATCTTTTACCAAAATACTGTAGGATCTCCACATGGAAATCCGAAGATGGATTGGACACTAAAGTACAGTGTAACAGTGGTGCTGCCCAGCAGCTGGTTTAGATCCCATTGCTAGATTAATGTATGTCCTGTGTAGCAGAGGTTGTGGCTTCTGAGCATCGCCGGCCGGCGAGATCTTGGTTTGTGCGTATTTATCATTGTCGGGAGAGAGAGTGTGTGAGAGAGTGTGTCAGTGTGAGAATAGAGTGTCAGTGTGGGAAGAGAGAGAGAGTATGTCTCTGTGTGTCAATGTGGGGAGATAGAGTTTCATTGTGGGTCGAGAGTGTCAGTGTGTAGACAAAGAGTGTCAGTTTGGGGAGAGTGTCATTGTGGGGGAAGAGAGAGTGCCAGTGTGTGGTGGAGTGATTGTGTTAGTGCGGAAGGAGGGGAGAGAGTGTCAGTGGGGAGGTGAGAGAAAGAAACAGTGTGGGGAGAGAGAGTTTGTCATTGTGGGTAGAGAGAGTGTCAGTGTAGACAAAGAGTTTCAGATTGGGGAGAGAGTGTCAGTGGGAAGGGGGAGAGAGAAAGTGTTAGTAGGGGTGGATAGAGTGTCAGTGGGGGGTGGGAAGTATCAGGGGGAGGGGAGAGTGCAGTGTGGGGAGAGTGTCAGTGGGTAAGGGGAGAGAGAGTCAGTGGGAGGGTGTGTGAGAGAATGTAAGTGTGGGGGAGGAGTGTGTCAGTGAGGGGTAGAGAAAGTGTCAGGGGGCAGTTAGAGTGTCAGTGGGGAAGGTAGGGAGAGAGAGAGTGTCAATGGGGAAGTGGGAGAGAGTGTCAGTGTGGAAGGGGGGTGAGAGAGTCAGTGCGAGGGGAGAGAGTATGTCAGGGCGTGGCGAAGTGAGTGTGTCAGTGCGGGGGAGAGAGAGTGTCAGTGGGGAGGAGAGAGTGTCAGTGGTGGGGAGAGAGAGTGTCAGTGGGGGAGAGAGAGTGTCAGTGGGGGGAGAGAGTGTCAGTTGGGGGGGGCAGAGTGTGTGAGTGGGAGGGACAGAGAATGTCAGTGGGAAGGGGGAGAGATAGAAAAGCACAAGATTGAAAGTTTGTGTAGGTTGCCGAATACCCCTGCACCAGCCCTGTGAGTGTGTGTGTGTGGAGTTGCGTGCAGTGTGAGGTTTGCATGAGGTGTGTGTGGGGTTGTGTGAGAGTGTACGGTGGGTGCGAGTCATTTAAATATACTTTGTATATCCCAGTATATCCCAGTATCTAAGGTGTTCTCCTGTTTGAGCACAGGTGTGTCTTCCTATGTTATTTGGAGGGATATTTAGGGTATATATAATATATATATATACTGTATATATATATATATATATATATATATATATATATATATATATATATATATATATATATATATATATATATATATATATATATATATATATATATATATACACACACACACACACAGTGGTTGACAAATCACCAAAAAATCTACTCGCCGAACAAAAAAATCTACTCGCCACCTAGTACCACACGTGTGCTGCTTGGGCCAATAGGAGCTCGCCACGATGTTAAATCCACTCGCCCGGGGCGTGCAAAAGTATAGGTTTGTCGAACACTGTATATTACCAGGCAGACCAGAGAATCCAGGGAATCCAAAGTAGGCACAGCAAGGAAGAGACAGCACACTTATTAGCAACAAGAATTGTATTAGTAAAGCAGGCACAAAACAGGTGTTTCTAATAAGTGTGCTGTCTCTTCCTTGCTGTGCCTACTTTGGATTCCCTGGATTCTCTGGTCTGCCTGGTAAGGAGCCTTTGATTATATTCATTCATATGGGACTAAGCACCTGTCTTCATCTGTATTTGTGTGCCATCTGCTCTGTTCCCTTCATTATTATTTTTTGTTTATTAATTTATATATATATTTATATATATAAATAAAGAACAGAAAACTACAATAAGCGCAATCACAGAGAAATTAACAATAATAATTACCACATATATAGGAGGGTATACTACCTCACAATCTAACTTTCCCTGATTTAGTCTGCAGCCAGAAGGTCTACCGCTCCACGGGCTGGTAACAGAAGGATATCCAAACAAGAGTGACCTAGGCGCAAGTAAAAACAAGAAAAACAAACATAGGGTAATACGTTCAAACAATTTCTCCGCAGAGGGTACGATATGCACTTACAGCGAGTAAGATATAATCAGGCCTTGTATCCACTCTGGGATCTGGAACAATTAATGAAGATCTGGAACAACCAGCAGCAACTCATCCACAGGAAACGTATCCTCGTGTGAAGTATCACATGTTGGAAGAGAAGTGGGACACATACATAGTGTAACACAGTTTATTATAAAATTAAATAAAAAATGACAATAGGTAAAATACTCACACTTTGTGAGTTTGGGTAAAAGCGTTTGAGAATTTAGAGCTTCTCACACTCATCAAGGGTGGGTATCCGCGGACCTATACACAGTCTCTATTGGCTCCCTATATAATGTCCTTATAACCACATGCGGTGTTATGGCCAACTTCCAAGGGTATGGAGTCACTTTATAGGGCACTCCCAATAATGTCCAGAGCCTCTGAGGGCGGGGTACTAGCTCCGTTGTTGCGAGACCCGTAGTAAAGGGCTGTGTGTCTCTTTAGCTGCACCTAATGTGCTAGTAGCACTCACGCTACTTCAGGGGTACAGTGTGATGTTTTCCCCCTTGGTTAGTGTCCGTCTATATACTATATATTTGTGAAAGCATTGTATGTTTGTCTGCATGGCCTGTGTCCCTCAGGCCAATGAGATTGGTCCCTTGGCCCGCCCGCACACCTCTCATTGGCCTGAGGTGGAGTGACGGGCCAAAGGTCCAACACACACACACACACACACACACACACACACACACACACACACACACACACACACACACACACACACACCACCCCCCCACCCCAAGCTCACACACTGGCGCCACTACAGTCAAGAGCGCCCGGGACACAGCGTGGGAGCGGCGCCAGCACCCGGGACAGAGCAGGGGAGCGGCCACAACACGCTGCCTCCCGCTTCACATGCACGTGGGAGCGACCGGACGGGTGAGTGATCGAGCAGGCGGACGGGTACTGCGGTTGCCACGCCTGCCTCACAGCCCCCACGCCGCCGTCCTACCCCCTCCCAACAGCTGTGGCTGCCACGGCCGCCTCACCGTGCCTCACAGGCCCCGCGCTGCTGTCCTTCCCTCTCCCTACAGCTGCCGCTGCCACGGCCGCCTCACCGCGCCTCACACCTGCTGCCTCCAGGGATAGCATGAAGGGGGAGGAGGCATGCAGGGGGGGGGAGAGAAGAGATGCAGGGGGGAAAGATAACACACCCACTCACCCACCCACTCACTCACCCACCCACTCACCCACCCGCTCACCCACCCACCCACTCACTCACCCACTCACTCACCCACTCACCCACTCACCCACCCAGTCACTCAAGTCACTCACCCACCCACCCAGTCACTCACTCAGTAAAGTCACTCAGTCACCCACCCAGTCATTCAGTCACCCACCCACCCAGTCACTCAGTCACCCAACCACCCACCCAGTCAGTCAAGTCACTCAAAATGTCACCCACCCACCCAGTCACGCACCCACCCACCCAGTCACCCACCCAGTCACTCACTCACCCACCCAGTCACTCACTCACCCACCCACCCACCCAGTCACTCACCCACCCACCCAGTCACTCACCCACCCACCCATCCAAAGTCACTCACCCAAAGTCACTCACCCACCCAGTCACTCACCCACCCACCCAGTCACTCACCCACCTACCCAGTCACTCACCCACCCAGTCACCCACCCACCCACCCAGTCACTCAGTCACTCACCCACCCACACACCCAGTCACTCAAGTCACTCACCCACCCACCCACCCAGTCAATCAAGTCACTCAAAACCCACCAAAGTCATTCAAGTCACTCAAGTGTCACTCAAGTCACTCAAGTGTCACTCAAGTCACTCAAAGTCACTCAAGTCACTCAACCCAGTCACTCAAGTTACTCAGAGTCACTCAAGTCACTCAAAGTCACTCAAGTCACCCACCCCCCACTTACCCACCCACTCACCCACCCACTTACTCACTCACCCACTCACCCACTCACTCACCCACTCACCCACTCACTCACCCACTCACCCACCCACTCACCCACCCAGTCACTCACCCACTCACCCACCCAGTCACTCACCAACCCACCCACCCAATCACACCCACCCACCCAGTCACTCACTCAGTAAAGTCACTCAGTCACCCACCCAGTCACTCAGTCACCCACCCACCCAGTCATTCAGTCACCCAACCACCCTCCCAGTCAGTCAAGTCACTCAAAAAGTCACCCACCCACCCAGTCAAACCCAGTCACCCACCCACCCAGTCACCCACCCAGTCACTCACCCACCCAGTCACTCACTCACTCACTCACTCACCCACCCACCCAGTCACTCACCCACCCACCCATCCACCCACCCACCCACCCACCCACCCAGTCACTCACCCACCTACCCAGTCACTCACCCACCCAGTCACTCACCCACCCACACACCCAGTCACTCAAGTCACTCAAGTCCACCCAGTCACTCAAGTTACTCACCCACCCAACCCAGTCACTCAAGTCACTCAAGTCACTCACTCACCCACCCACCCAGTCACTCACCCACCCACCCAGTCACTCGAGGTCACTCACCCACCCACCCAGTCATTCAGTCACTAAAGTCAGTCACTCACCCACCCAGTCAGTCACCCACCCACCCAGTCACTCAGTCACCAAAGTCACTCAGTCACCCAGTCAACCAGTCACCCACCCACCCAGTCACTCAGTCACCCACCCAGTCACTCAGTCACCCACCCAGTCACTCAGTCACCCACCCACCCAGTCACCCACCCACCCAGTCACTCAGTCACCCACCCACTCACTCAGTCCCCCGGTCAACCCACCCAGTCACTCACCCACCCACTGAGCTCTGAAGGGTGGGGAATTGGACATGTGAGAGGGGGGTGGAACGGAGGTGTGAAGGGGGGAAGGGCCGGAGCAGTGAACGGGGGGGAGGGGGGAACCCAGCTATTAAAACGGGGGCCACATTCATGTGCAGGGGGGCCCCGATTGCTGTTAACGGGGGAGAAAGGGGAAGGGGGGGGAGAGAGGCCAATAGGGGGAGAGAGAGAGGGGGAGCGAAGAAAAAAAGAGAGGGAGGGGGAGCGGAGAGAGGGGGGGAGCAGGGAAATTCAATGCCGGGCAACGCCGGGTATATCAGCTAGTAATATATATATATATATATATATATATATATAGTGCTCAGGGCGCTATTAATATTTTTATTTTATTTTTACATTTTGTCAATCATCTATTCAGTGCTTTATAGAGATGTAATATATAGGAGAAGAAAATAATACAAATAAGGAAATGTGAATAATACATGAAAAACTGAGATAATACAGTAGCTAATAAGGATAATTGAATTTCATTTCTTAAATACTCCTTAATTCGTGACTATATAAAGAATGACATCTTTCAATGTTTCAAGTCTTAATAAGAATACCTTATCCTTCTACTTTCTGCCATAGGGAAATAACTCAGGTTTCTGTGTGGAAGGTGTAAAAGAAGTCAGGAATTGGTAAAACATGAGATTTTATTTAAATCCGTGATGTACTGCACAGACACAGATAGGGACATACTTACTGAGCAGTCTTCTGCTCATTTTGATTTTTTAATTCTCTTAGTCACTAGAGATGGGCAAATCCACCCAAATTAGTTTTTTTGGATTTTCGCGCATTCCCCCCCCCCCCCCCCAAATCCACAAACGGATTTGGTCAATATTAATCCCTGCAGATTCATCAAAAACCGCCATTAGATACAACACAATCCATGGATTCAGCGATCCCTCAGAGGATTCTTAAGAATTGGATTCTACAAATCCGTCCACAAGTTGCAGAATCTGCTGCATGTATTGGTAATAATAATTAAAAATCCGCAAAACGTGAATTGCCATTTTTGAGATTGATCCACTGACATCCGCGGAAACAAAGGAACCGGCTGATCTGCTGTGGATCCAAATCCGATCCCAAAAATATTTGTCCATCTCTATTAGTCATTTGAGGAACACGTTTACATTATTTTCGGCATGTTTCACTTTTTGCTTCAAAACTGCCATGTGATCCTTTTTCATTTTGTAATTTCAGCAAGGAGTGGGAAGGAAAGGAAGACAAAGCAAGAAGAGCAGTGACACGCGTTGTCAAATGTGATTTCACCAAAGATAACCCTTTAGAGCCTGTAGTCCTGCCACAGGTGGATTGTCTGCTCTCCATGTATGTCTTACAGGTTATTAGCAAGGACCACCAGGCTTTCTGTAGCAACCTGAAAAAACTAGCGTCAATGCTAAAAACTGGGGGACATATGTTACTGGTGGGGACATATAATAATTCGGGCTATAAGATTGGGGAGCACAAGTTCTTCCATCTGTCATGTGATGAGGAGTTTATAAGAGAGGCTGTTTGTGATGCAGGATTCATCATTGAGAATTTGGAAGCATTATCTACTAAAAAGACCAGCAATTTCTCAGATTATGACCATGTTATGTTTATGATAGCACGCAAGGAGAGGGAGGTTTAGTGATAATAGGTATACAACAATGTATCTGACACTTTACCTAATGAATGGCAAAAATACAGCATACATCACAATGACTAATTAGAAAATAAAATTAATCATATTTCTAGGAATTGTACATTTTTAAGTGTAGCTGCAGTGACATGACAGGGAAACAACACCCTTGTTGTTTACAATAGAGCAATGTGCAGCCACAATCAGAGAGCGTCCCAATATTCAAAGTATTAATATAGGAAATGAGACATACAATCTCCCACTGTTTGTGGATTATATCATTTTGACTATTTTGAAATCTCTGCACTTGCTGATTATGGCAGTCTTATCAGTGTACAAAATAAATATGGATATGAATAAGTCGGAAGCCCTAAATGTAACCATTCCACGTCACAAAATCACACTTCTTAAGTTGAATTTCAATTACAAATGCAGGGAGACACATTTAAAATACTTGGGCATATTGTCACAGGAGGGGGTAACCAGGCTATACAAATAAGGTCAAGCCCATTTAATTACCCCTGCTCCATGTATAAGGGTGCAAGAGACTTAGCTCTTGGTCCCAGTAAAGTATTATTGCATTATACTCTACTATCGATAATAAAAGCAATTTTTGTGTTTTCCCTTTCTGGGCATGGAATCAAGCAGGGATTGCTAGGGTATGAGTTTCAACGTTTTGTTTTGCGGAGGAACCATTGTCCAAATGTACCTAAGAGGTTGGGGTCCAGAATTAACGAATCCCCAATAAATGTACCCGAGAATCATGCCTGATTCTCGGATACATGTGGGCACATTGTCCCGGCAATATCTCCCCTTAAAGCGTAAGTGTGACTCACCACTAGGGTACCCTGCTTCAGCATAGCCCAGAAAGGAGAAGGAGGCACAGGAATAAATATGTACTCCTGTAGCTGAGGGGATCCCTAGGTTAAGCGGGCTACCCAGTTAGTGCCAAGGTGACCCACAAACAGTATATGGTTTGTGGGTGCCCAACCGTATATATATAAGGTTGGGGGGAATCTGAGTCCAAACTGAGTCAAAGAGAAAGTGTGTGGGGAATAAGGCTGACATAAATAAAATGACAACATTTTTCCTTTTCTGTTCTGTTGTGGCAGGCTTGAGCATGTCCCATGGCTATTTAAAATTTCCCTCTAACCCGGCTTTTCTACCTTGCTTGGCTCTGAGTGGCTGCTAAAGACAGTTCCCACATGCTGATTGGCTGGCCGGTCCGCTTCTTTTTTATGAATGAAGCAGAGAATACTATAAGAAGCTCTGAGCCAATCAGATGATGTGTTCCCCTTGAGTCAGAGCCGAAAGAGAACGGGTGGGCTTTTCAAAGATGCTTTGTGCGATATAGCAAGGCAACCAGCTTCGATTTGAAGCCTGAAAAACCTTCCCGCCAGAGACTAAGTCCAGCATTTTGGGACCAAGTTCTCAGAAACTAACGTAGCGGTCGCAGCTGAGATTTTATGCTGATTTGAGATAGAGTTACCGGTACCTAGGAAAGTCTAGTCTAGAATTTATGCAGAATAAATTACAATTTATTTCTATACCTTGTTTTGCTCAATGTACGATCCTGGTAAAAAGGTGTAAATGACCTGGTCTCCCGTGACACATATTCTTAACTAAAGACTATCAATCCCTATTTAGATATAACTATTAAGATCTATTCACCAAAATCAAGATGGAGTTAGAAATATGGAATAAATATATATCATGGCTGCGTAGAATAACCTCAGTAATAATGAATATTCTCCCTTCAAGACTGACTTAATTTCCACATAAATATATGTAGCCCTGCTTCCTATCACTAGCAAGCCGCTACTCTGTGCTGTATTACCTGCAGGCTCACATGGCCTATGTCTCTGCCACGGAGAGCCTGGGGTGCGCGCAATATTTGTAACGGGTGCAGCGCCTCCACCTGCGACAGCTCCCGCCAAAGGGGGAGTGGGTCTTCGCAGGACGTATATGCAAGAATTACACTCACACAGCCAAGTTCTAAAACCAACTTCTTTTACTTGCAGACCAAACTCACAGTTAATTACAGGCCATAACATTCCTATATATATATACTTTATATACAGCGCCACGGTGGACGCCAACACTATCTTGCGCCACGGCGGACGCCCCACAACATGCGCCACAGTGGACGCCAACAATACTTCCCACACCCTCCACTGGGTGATCCCACCCGTGTCCGATCCTTTACGGATTAGTCCTCCCGCTCACAGCAGGCCCTAGTGTGTGTGTATGGGTGACTGCGCAGCCACTGTGTCTCGGGTGAATGAATGGTGCCATTGGTGCACTTGATGAAATACCTGCCTCTATCTTCACAAAGGGTCTCGGAACCGTTCTCTCTCGCTCCCTCTAGGGTCCGGGGCGCTCCCACCCGGACTCCGGCAACACAAGTGGGGTCTGAGCCCAGACCTCCCTCTCGAAATTATAGTCCCGGTCAAAGCTTACAGATACTATGGGAACAGGAACCTCACTATGGCGATCCCTAGTTCAGCTTGACTCTAAAGTGACTCAGGGCTAACTGGGCCTGGGGCACCTGGCCTGCGCCGGGGCGGGTTAACCTCCCCTCACAGACTCTCTGTCTCCTCTCCTCTCCAACCAGCTCTAACTCCACGTGCGCGCAACCAGCTGCCTATATCTCCGCACCTCCTCCGCCCATTGGCTCGACTCTCCCACCTGACCCTCCCCGCAGGGCTGCTGGGTCAAGGGACTGCTCCCTCCCGCCAAATGCACTCTCCTCCTTCGCTGGCTTTTGCAACTACTCTTTGCAAGCGCAACCTCCCGCTCTTTGGGGTGAATCAGGGGTCACGGCTACATCTAGAAAAGGTATCAAGTATAAAATAGTGCAATTAGTTTATCAGGTTAAGAAACCCAGAGTTGCTAAGCCAGTCCTGCTAGTGCCAAGGTCAATATGGGTATAAGCAGTGCCTGACATTGGGCGATATTATCAAGCCGCACTAGATAGGGCCCCATAAACAAAATAAATGTTGTTTCCACTAGATTCCCCATGTGAGCGGCCTTCCGAGCACCAAACACCTTGCTCTCACCCCCTCAAAGTCCCCCCTTTCTTCCTCACACTTCCCCCACTCTAAATGTCCTCCCTCTATCCCCCTTTTTTACTCTTCTTCTCTCTCCTACTCACTCTTCCCTCCTCTTCTGTCACTCACATAGCCCCACTCCTCACTCAACCACTCAACCACTCAACCACACACACACACACACACACACACACACACACACACACACACACACACACACACACACACACACACACACACACACACACACACACACACACACACACACACACACACGACACACAAAAACACACAATTTCTCACACACCCCCTACCTGGGGGCATGGAACATCAACCCAACTTCCAGTGCCGGCAAGCAGGGCCCCCCTGCACTCTCGGCCCCTCTAGCATTGAAGGGTTTAGTGGCACGGTGGGTACGCCTCGGCACCTGAGATAAATTGCATACTGGCATTCGGGAATGAGGCTTTATGTTTGGGTTAGAATCTGCATTTATTAAACAATTGCATTAAGGCCTCATCTGTGGTTAGAAAGGGATACAAATATATATTTGCTACAATTTAATGTGGAGGTGATAACGTTTACATTAAGATATGGAGCTTGGTTAATTCAAAATGTAAGATGATCTCATCCCCATTGTAACAGGGATATATCACTGTTTAAATTAAGCAGCCTCAGAGCTCTAATAATCAAGCAGATAGTTAATTGCAGCCACTCAATTAACTAGTCTCCACCTGGACTAATGAGAGCTCTGTAAAAAGCCTCATGTGAGACACAGGAGAGAGATTCCTTAGCTCACATTTGGGTTGACATAAGGAGAAGGAGGACTGCAGAGATTTTGAGAAAATGTAGCGAGTGAGGCGGGAGAAAACTGAGTGGGGGAGAAAACGGAGTGACTGGGGGACACACGAGGTGAGTGGTTGTGGAGAAAACAGAGTGAGTGGTGGGGGAGAAAACAGAGTAAGTGGGGGCAGAAAACAGAGTGAGTGAGGGGGAAGAGAAACGGAGTGAGTGAGGGGGAGAAAATGGAGTGAGAGGGGGAGAAAATGGAGTGAGAGGGGGAGAAAATGGAGTGAGTGAGGGGGGGGAGAAAACAGAGTGGGGGAGTAAACAGAGTGAGTGGGGGGGAGAAAATGGAGTGAGTGGGGGAGAATACAGAGTGAGGGGGAGAAAATGGAGTGAGGGGGTGAGAAAACCAAGTGAGTGATGGAGGGGAAGAAAATGGAGTGAGAGAGGGAGGGGGGAGAAAACAGGGAGGGAGGGGGAGAAAACAGAGTGAGGGGGGAGACAACGGAGAGAAGGGGGAGTAGAGTGAGGGGGCAAACGGAGTGGGAGGGGGAGAAAGAAGAGAAGGGGGATAGAGAAAGAGAGAGGGTAAGGGAGAGAAAGGAGAGAGGGGAAGGGAGAGAGAGAGAGGGGGCGGGAGAGAGCAATAGGAAGGGGAGAGAGAGCAATGGGGAAGAGAGAGAGAGCAATGGGGGGGTGAGAGGGGAGGGAAGGTTGTTGAGGGAAAATGGAAACACAGAGAGACACACACAAACACACACACAAAGATACACACACAGGCACACACACAGAGACAGACACAGAGACAGACAGACACAGAGACAGACACACACACACATACAGACATAGAGACAGCCCCTATCCAGCCAATGACATGCCCCCTGCTCCTGCTCTAAAAAAATTGCAGGACAGCCGATCGCTCATGCTTGGAGAGCTGGTAACGTCACCGCTCTCAAGCATGAGCGAGCTCAGCGGCAGCGTGGCCGCAGCCTAAAGCTGCTTGTGGAGATGTGCCGGCCTTGGGGGTGAAAAGATGGCGGACACCACAGGGCAGCAAGCGGGGATCGGGGGTGGGGGGGGGAGGAGATCAGGGGGAGGAAATCAGGAGGGGGAGGAGATCAGGGGGAGGAGATCAGGGGAGGATATCAAGGGGAGGAGATCGGGGGAAGGGGCTAACCCAGCGCTGCCTGTTGGCCCTCTTCCCCGCGTTAACCCAATCAGGGAGGGGGATTATTTATTTATTTATTTAAAAAAAAAATTGGCGTGAGCAGGGGAATTCATAGAGCCGCAGCAACGGCTCGCCAGCGACCTAAATCCACTCGCCACGGGCGTGTAATTATAATTAATTGTCGAAAACTGTATATATATATATATATATATATATATATATATATATATATATTTTGTGAGAGAAAGAAATGACCCCGCATCCGTATGACAAATAAAGGAAACTACAAAACCGACAAGAAAATAAAGATGTAATCATCTATCGGTGGTGCTAAAAGGGCGTATAATATTGTAAAAAGAACAAAAGAGCCCCCAAAAAAAGGCACTCAAGTATGCCTCATATTACAAAACCACATTGTTTATTTGGAAAATGTCACAGAACATAAAGTAAAATTAAAAGCACAGAAAATAAAATACGGCATGGATCCCCTGAAAGGTGCAAACTTGATAGAAACCTCTAATCAGGGAGTAACCCTGAAAAACAATTCAGAAGTCTAATAGACGGATAGATACTGACAAAGTACCTGACAAGGTATGTACCACGTAGCTTTTAACAGACACAACTCAATAGTTAAGTAAGGTGGCTGATACTGTGGGTAACAGAATAATGCTGTCTCCCTGGTTCTGGGGACAAGAGTGTAGCATAGCAATGTCAGCAAGTTAACAATGAAAACACATAGATACTCACAGAAAAGCACACCTTAGTCTGTTACAGCAATAAAAAGATACTTCACCTTATGTCAGGCACTCAGCAGAGTGTATAGAGGAATCAAGGAGCCAAGCTCAAAGCACATGAGGATGTCCCAAGGGGGGGACAAAACAGGGGATCCTGCCTACTGGACCTGCTCCTATGCGTTTCGGCCTTTGCCTTCAACTGGGAGGGGTACTGTAGGCAGTAAAACATGCACTTTAAAAAGGGATCTAATTGGGCCAGTGATAGCAAACACCTGAAATGTTTAATAAGCCGCACATGGAATAGGGAGTATGCTTATGTGTATACACGCTGTGTCATGAATACATTAAAGGCTGAAAGCCAATGGTTGGGATGTATTCCCTGTAGTCCTACCCAAAAGAGGGCATAACTGGCAAGCAGATATCTTTAAAGTAGTGCTGCGCATGTGCATGAGATCATGCACAATCGACTCTACTACTGGTGTCACCCGTAGTGCGCGATCTAATGGCCAACAGGATGGGGAAGCATTAGAAACTCCTCCTCTCATACTTACAGGGCACCGAGGGCAGGGACATGCACCATGATTGCAAACGCGCATGTCCGTGACGTCATACGTGACCGCCCCCGGCGCCCTGCACTGATCATAGAGGGAATGGCACATACCTGAAATCTCCCTGTGCTCAAAGCGCCCCACTGCGCATGCTTGCCCTGAGTTAGCTGGAATTGCGCAATCCTGATGTTATACGTGACGTCCATGCCTAACATGCGCATGCGCAGTTTATACATCTCAACACAGTAAGGCAAAATCTGTTTTAAAGGGATATCACACTTAGTATAAATAGATAACATGAATAAGCTATGCAAATGGTATCTATTATCACACAGCAGGGAAGTACTAAATTATCAGGCATTTGGTGATGACATATCAGATACTGTCATGACAATATTAACTGTAGATAACCATCTATTAATGAAATTCATAATCATATGGATAAACAAAGGCTGGATAGTCTATTATATTGTCCTCAGTGCAGAGATATCTGTACTATAATTGAAGTCCATAATTATCACATGTGATCTGACAAAAGATTATCCAAGGGTCATACACTGATGATGATAAAAATGATGTTTTCCTTCACAAGGGCTAGGTGATTCGTGTTCACAGGTGTTAGCAAAATTCCATAGAAGAATATGTTAGAGACTCAGTCTTGAACATGATCGTTACATTGATGTCCCATCTGTGATGGTATATTTATATTTTCAATTTGTTGCAGAGAATCAAAACTCTGATCTGTTGGTGACTTTAGACACAATGGAGTCATATCCAAGTTCTTAGATGTCCCATGCAAAGCGTACTGATGTTCCAACAAAGTTTATAAAATGCCATTCATTTTTAATCCGTTGTTATCCGTTCTTGGATGATATATTCCTCATTTCCTCATTTCCATGATTATCCTCTTCATTACAGCCAGGGCTCTTTTTACGGTCACATTCATTATGCAGATTGGGATATAGGATAGATCACTGTCTTAGTGCTGAACTCATGCGGAACAAACCCAGGACTTACACCCATCCAGACTTGTTCACTTATTTGACAACTGTCACGGGAGACCAGGTTCTACAACACCTTTTTATAACCGGGATCATTTGATTGAGCAAAACAAGATGGTAAAATAAATGGTAATTTATTTCTCATAAAAGACAAACACACAAAGTTAGGAATGGGGCTAACAAATAAATCCATTTCCGGAATGAAATGCCTTAAGATCACCTTTTTAGAGCACTTTCCATTGACCGGTAGTTACTCACAAAAGTCCTCAAACTTTTTTCTGTATGCAATGCCTGCTGTGACCGCTACGTTGTAAAAAGCTGGACTTAGAAACGTTTCAACTTTTAAAAACCTTGAAGCTGTCTCGCGTCTATTCAGTTCTGAGCATCATTGAATTCACCGCTGTTGGTCTGCGCTTGGAATCTGTGCTCCCCATTGGCTGCAAACCCTCATAAGGTTTTCAGGCTTTCATTCACTAACCTGAACATCTTATCAGAGAGTGGGAATTCTCCTGCCAGCCAATCACTGATTTGCCGGTATTGAAAAGCAGGACAGGCACCTTTTCCCAGGTAGCAAGGAGGCATGGGTTAACCTGGCCCTTCTGTCTCTTTGCATACAGAGCCCACCCTTTGCACAGGCTCCACAGAGGGTGCCTCAACATTGCTGCAACATTGTCTGGACATTGCCTCAACATTTCTGTGAGATTCATAATGGCCCATCGGATTAACACAGCGGGGGGTCCTTGCAGTTCCATTCAATCTGAATGGGACTGCAGGGACCCCTGCTGTGTTAATCCGATGGGCCATGAAGAATCTCACAGAAATGTTGAGGCAATGTTCAGATAATGTTGCAGCAATGTTGAGGCATGTACTGTGAGACTGTCCCAGAATTCTCCCAGGCAAGAGTTCTAATACTCGTGGCTGCATCTGTAGCACATAGTTCATTCATTCATTGCAACTGCAGCTAGCATCTTAGCTGCAAAATATGGGCAATTAAGGTAGTGTAGGGGAAAACATAGGCTGATGATTGCAATACATTTTAACCCCTTCTGTCCCTACACGGTTTAAGGTTAACCAGTCAGGCATAATACCTTTATTATTGGCCTGGTTAACCCTCTCACTGCCACACCCCTCACCTCTCTCTCTCCTCCACCCTGTCTCCTCTCTCCTCCCACCCCCTCACCTCTCTCGCTCCCCCCACCCCTTCACCTCTCTCTGTTCTCCCCCCTCACCGCTCTCTTTTCTCCCCCCCCCTCATCTCTTCCCCCTTTCATTTGCTACTTTACTTCTTTTTCCTACACAGGTGCATCAGCGTAGTTCCGATTTATATATCTATACAAAAGTGTCTATCATTTATGAGAAAAGCCAACATTTAGCCTATAATAGTAATAATCCCCTCAGAACAGGGCATTACTGGACAATAATGACCTGGCTCGGTTAAAGTCCCTCGGCTTCACCTCGGGCCTTCAACTCTTCCAACCTTGGCATTATTGGCCAGTAATGCCCTGTTCTTCGGGGATTATTACTCAATTATAATATTTTAATGATTGTAGTAATACTAATCTTGACTAGAATATTATAGGTAAAAGTTTAAAGAGGGAACAATATAGGAACTGCAAGAGGTATATTATACAAGCTTTGGAGAATGGCAAATATAGGATGTTCTTTATAATAAGCCCACCAGACATGGTATAAGGGCTGCACACATTAATACAAATATCTCTTGTCCTAAGCAACAAAACCTACTCAAATGTTTCACTACAGTATTCCACAAAATACTTAAAATTTAAACTACTTCATAAGAACCCTTTCTCCTCCTTAGCTCCAGCCTGCTGGGTCTGTAGAAATGGACCACACACTATGTAACCTTTAGGAACTGTGATAATACATCAATTGACAATTTCAGTATTTATGGTATGACAGATTAAAGGAGAAAACCAAAATGGAAAAAGAAGAATAAGTAAAGACACAAATAAGCCACAAAGTCAACAGTTGTTATACATTAATTAATGTGCTAATAATGTATTAATTAAAGGTTTAAGAGCCAGACCCGTAGCTTACAATTTCACCCATAAATAAATATATTTCATCTAGCACTCCGAGATTAACAAGATTACACCAAGCACCTCTTGCCCCTCTAAGGATTACAAAGGAGCATTAATCTGTCCTGCCCCCCAACATTACATGCATGGATTAACTAAAGAACAATCAGATTTAGCCAATAGTAATAAACAATATATTGAATAAACTCTGAAATATAATGAGAAACTTTAGTCACACAGTAACTGCAATGTTGGGACAGTAAATACTCCCAGGGCTAATAGCATGTGATTCCTCTAAAGCAATCCCATCTTCCAATCTGATGTGGAATTACCTAATATAGATGAGCTATCTCATGATATTCACATGATAAAAACTATTGTTGATCAAAATGTGTCCAGGACTGGTAGCAGGATTGTGCAATGATTTTTGATCATAATATTATCTATTAATATTACAATAATAATAAACTAAACCAGACCAATTATGTTTTGGTGACACCAGAAGCAAATACAAAACAATATTTTTTAGACACAAAACCACATCCAAAACAATGCAGTTTTTTTAGCAAAAGAATTAGTGCATATATACTTGATGATACATAGACCACAACAAATGCACAAACATATTATCGTGTAATGTCAGATGGATAATTTCCATAATCCTAATGACAAATCATTATCCAGGCTACAACATTATCAAACACGGACCAGCACCGTCTCACGTGAATGTTTGTGCAGAAGCTTACAGTATCACATGCTCTGATAATTGCTGAAATACTGCAATGCCAACCCAGCTTCTACTGTTCTACCTTCTCAAGCTGCAACTTAAGGCTTCTACAAGTGCTACATAGAAGTAACAGGATCGTTACACCAAGGAGACGCACAATGGATTCCAGTCTCCACAAGAATTACCATGATGAGGAGTTTGATCCCAGAGGGTTAATAAATACATATTGCTATAATGGAACGAATGATTTGTTTGAGGAGGTAGTTGTATATCCGATTACACAATTGTTTAAAACATTCTCTTCAGGTATTTATAGTTGATATTGAAGTTACTGTAAAATATTATTAACATTTTGGGGAACTGAAGCATGTGAATAAGCTCTTATATTTTGTTCAATACTTTACTAACATGAATACAATGTTGTAAAAAATGTGTATTTTCCTATTTTCTAACCGTTGGGTGCAGGTCGTGTGAGAGGGGAAACCCTGCTCGATGTTACCGCTGGACCTCTCGCTTTCCAGCTCTTAACCGCCTGTGATTTCTTCAAAGAGATCAATGTGATAGAATTTACTGACGCAAATATCAGGGAATTTGAAATGTGGAAGAACAAGGAGCCCGGAGCTGCTGACTGGTCTCACGCTGCAAAAATAGTTTGTGATCTGGAAGGAAAGAGGTAAAGTATATTTCAGAAAAATTATCATCTTCCAGCTGAGAAAAATTAGACCTCGAAGAAGCAAAAAAATCAAACTAAAGAACCTCAATGCTCAATATTAGGCATGAATGTGTTTAATATGTATCCAAATTATAGAAAGACAAGAAAGTCAATTCTACAAATGTCACATGTTTGTTATAAAATGTACATGTAAAACCATGACCAAAACATAATTAATTGAACTCAATCCCAGGATTGGTCATTAATTGTTCCCAAGCAATGCCTTATATTGAGTATGCAATAGGGGTAGATAGTCTTGTGCTATATAATTATCCCCTTGTTGCCCTTAGTTCCCAGATAGCCATGGACTCCCTATGACTAGTTGGCCACTTGAGCTACTAAGGGATTACCATATTAAAAAGTTGCTAAACATTAATTTTTTTAACTTTATTCTAGGTACTGACTATTAGAGTTTGAGAACCTGTCAATATCTGATCCACAGATTTTCCATGGTTATTTTACCAAAATAGGATTCGCACATGGAAATCCGAAGATGGATTTGGCACTAAAGTACAGTGTGACAGTGGCACTGTTTTAGCTCACAATGCTAGATGATGATCTACTGCACCGACACACTTTATTCGAGCAAATACCCAGTATGTACCTGGCAGATACCTGGAATGCGCCGCTCCTCACCTCTGACAAGCCCCGTTGCGTTTGCCTTCCCAGCCTGGGTTCATGCCTGGCTGACGGGCGGCTGATCTGTTAAATGATAATGATTAGGATTTAATAGGCTGCAATGCTTCGCGTGTCTACCAGATGGCATAAATTCATGAATTGTAATGCAGTATATATATATATATACTGTGCAGTATTGCGCCAGCGGGAATAACATACTTCAATCCCTGCCTGGAAAATAACCCAATGCACTCGGGCAGAAAACAGTCACAAACCTCAATACACCCGAGTATACCCGAATCCGTGGGACTAGCCGAGCTCGAATAAAGTGTGTCGCCAGTGTATTATAGCAGAGGTTGTGGCTTCTTCGCATGGGCGGCAGGAGAGGGGTGAGTGTGTGTGCGGAGACGTGTTAGTATGGGAAAGAGTGTGAGTGTGATCATGTCAGTTTGGGCAGGAATGGAGAGAGTGTGTCAGTGTGGGGAGAGAGTTTATCAGTCTTAGGAGGGAGTGTTATTGTTGAGAGAATGTCAGTTTGGGGAGAGAGTGTTATTGTGGAGAGAGTGTCGATTTGGGGAGAGATAGTGTCAGTGAGTTGGGGGAGTGTAAGTGGGGAGGGGGAGAGAGAGTGTCAGTGGGGAGGGGGGAGAAAGAGTGTCATTGGGGAGGGGTAGAGAGATTCAGTGGTGGGTGGAGAGAGAATGTCAGGGGGGGAGATTTTTAGTGGGGTTGATTTCAGTGGGGAGGGGTAGAGAGAGAGTGTCAGTGGGGGAAGGCAATGCCAGTGGGGTGAAAGAGTGTCAGTGGGTGGGATGAGAGAGTTTCAGTGAGGGGGAAGATTATGTATCAGTTGAGTGAGGGAGAGAATGTAAGTCTGGGTGGGGGGGGTGAGAGAAAGTGTGTCAGTGGTGTGTATAAAGAGTGTCAGTGTGGGGTTGGAGAGAGAGTCAGTGTGAAGGAGAGAGAGTGACAGGGGGGCGGGACAGAGACTGCCAGTGGGGACAGGATAGATGAGTGTGAGAGGGGGAAGAGTGTCAATGTGGGGGAGAGAGGGAGTGTCAGTGGGGGAGGGATAGAGTTTCAGTGAAGTGGGCAAGATAGACAGTGTCAGTGGGGGAGGGAAAGGTAGAATCAGTGGGGATGAAAGTGTCAGTAGGGGGAGGTAGAGGGTCAGTGGGGTGGGGGGGAGAGAGGATCACTGGAGGAGGGGGTGGAGAGAAGAGCACAAGGCTGATGGTTAGTCTAGGGTGCCAAATACCCTCACACCGGCTCTATGCAGTGTGTGTCTTTGGATGGTGTTTGTGTGTGTGTGTGTGGGGGGGGGGGGTGTGGTGTGTGTGGCGTGTGTGTGGTGTCTGTTTGTGGTGTGTGTGGTGTGTGTGGGTGTTTCTGTGTCTGGGGTGTGTGTGTGTGTGCCTGGGTGTGTGTGTATGGGTTGTGTGGCAGTGTGGGGGGTTTGTTGAGTATATGGATTCTGTGGGGTGTGTTGATGTGGGGTATGTATACTGGGTGTGGTTAGTGGTTTTATTTCTTGAATAATTTTGTTGGTTAGTTGTGTATTTAATTGTATTCTAGTATTTTGGTAAAATATAATTTTTAATAGTTTGCAGTTTTGGTGTTAGAATAATTGTATTGATGTGTTGTTGAGGTGTTTTAGTTATTTTATTATTGTGGTTTATACTGTAGGTGCTTGTGTATTTCTTTAATTGTTTTGTATTGTTGTGCTTGATTATTTATAGGTTGGCCATTGACTGCTATTGTAGCTTATCATGCCCATATTATATGGTTATGATGTACAGAGGCGGCACACTTTATCCTCACTTGGCTAGTGCCGCAAGCCGGGAGGTTTCCCGGCTTGCTCGTTTTTTTCCCTCGGCGCGTGCCCAGGGCTCCCTCGTTCCTCTAATGTGGGGGATGGCGGTGGGGGGCTCCGGGGGAACCGGTGGACCCGGAGAGGGGAGGGGGAAACCCCGATCGGAGGACCGATCTTCCGAGGCTCCGGCGCGTGCGCGGGAGAATGCGGCGCACGCCCGGTATCTGTCGCGGCCGAGACCGGGTAAATGTTAGAATAAACTCGGCCGCAACAGTACCACTGTGCCAACCAATGGGTAGATGGTGGGGTACTTGTGCCGGGGTGGATGGTTAGGCCTCCCGGGTGGGTAGCGGGTGAGGGTGGGTTTATCCCTTAATTACTATAGCTGTTATTAACCGCTAAGATGATTAAGAGTTTAGGGGCCATTCGATTGTATTTTTTCTTGTACTCTTGCTGCCAATGGAGGACATGGACCTGGAGTATGGTGAGGAGGATGCCCTTCATCATGGCAGGGGTAATTAAAAGTTTTATATACTTTATTTATGCTGGCTGGCTAATGTTTGATTTTGACTGGGCAAATGAGCTATTATCCCTATTTGGATAATAGTAATTTTGCCCATTACTGTACTGTATGTGTTAGGGGGGTCGTTGGGGGTAGAAGAGGTAGGTAGTAGGGTTGTTGTGTTTTTGAATGTTTATTGTGGGTAAAAGCAGGAGCCAACACAACAAATAATTATTTAAAAACTCTAACCAATCAAAACAATTCATAAAAACAAGCATTTTAGCATTTTAAATTAATTATTTGTTGTGTTGGCTCCTGCTTTTAATTGTTGTGTTGGCTAGTTGTTTTATTAATTAATTGCTTTGTTGGCGCCTGGTTAAAATTAAGTAATTGTTTTGTTGGTTCTTGGTTTTATTCAATTGTTTTAATAGTGGTTGTATTTTTTTCATTTGTTGGCTACTCTTTTTATTTATTGAGTGGTGGTGTTTAGCTGATTGTGTATATGTTTTATTAATGTGTATTTTATCGCTCTTGTATTTATTTTAGGGTGACCATTGAGTGATATAGTGGCTTATCATGCCTATATTATATGGGTATGCTGTAGCACTATGCCAATCAATGGTTACAGGGTTGGTATAATGGGCCCTAGATGGGTGCTTAGGCCTCCCGGGTTGCGAGCGGGAGGTGGGTGCGTAGGCCTCCCGGGTTGCGAGTGGGGGTCGGGGGTTAACTCCTTAATTACTATAGCGGTCAAAAACCGCTAAGGTGATTAAGGGTTTCTGGCAACGGAGGACATGGTCCTGCAGTATGCTGGCGAGTACGCCCTTCATAATGGCTGTGGTAAGTAGAACGGTTTTTATTTACTTTATTTATGCTGACTGGCTAATGTTTGTTTTAAAAATGGGCAAATGAGCTATTATCCATATCTGGATAATAATTATTTTGCCCATTACTGTACTGTATGTGTTTGGTGTGTGGGGGGGGGGGGGAGGTGTATTTATTGAATTGAATGTCATCATTATTTTTTTTACAATAGAGTTGGTAATGGCCAGTGGAGATCCGCCGGGACCACCCGAGGACACCCGGACACCTAAAGGGACCACCAGATGCCCACAGGGACCACTGAGGACACCTGTATGCCCATAGCGACCACCCGGGGACCCCTGTGGGGCCCCCAAACATTTATGGGAACAACCCAATGGTCCCCAGACACCTGTGAGGACCACCCGAGAGCCCTCAGACACCCATGGGAAACACCAAGGAACCCCATGTGGGGCACCCAGACACCCGCAGGGGACCACCTGGAGGCCCATGGACACACATGGGAACCACCTGAGTATCCCCAGACACCCACAGGGACCACCTGGAGAACCACAGACACATTAGAAGACCAACTGGTGACCCCTGCCAGCCTCTAGTATCAATCCTGTGTATAAAAAATTAAATATGGTTTTATGTGTGGGTTCAGTGTTGTGGGTTGTGTATTGGTGTTTTGTACATATATACATGTTTACTGGGGGCAGAGGGGGTGAGTGAAGGGCCAAATACCTGCTTCACTCACCCCCTCTGCCCTCAATAAAGGTGGTATTATGCCATAACCCGTTCATTGCCATAACTTCTATCCGCTATGGTAATGAAGCTGCTTTAATGTAATTTTTATTCATAGTGTGTGGGAGCAGGGGGTCTCCTGAGCAGAACAGCATTGATTTCAGTCTCGGGGTATATAAGAAGGATAATTAAATTCCATTTCTTAAATACTCCTTAATTAGTGAGTATGTGAAGGTAGACATCTTTCGATGTCTCATTAAGAGTACCTTAAAATTATACTTTGACAGTGAAATACCTTTTGTTTCTGTGTAAAAGATGTCAGAAATGGGTTAAACCTGAGAACTGTTAAAGTCCATTATGTACAGCACTGACAGATAAGGACATATTCACTAAGCAGTTTTTTGCTGCTTTTGACTTGTTTTAGTCATTTGAGTGACACGTGTACATTATTTTCTGCATTTACCACTGTTTGCGCCAAAACTGCCATGTGATCCCTTTTTCATTTTGTCATTTCAGCAAGGAGTGGCCAGGAAAGGAAGATAAAGCAAGAAGAGCAGTGAAACGCGTTGTCAAATGTGATCTCACCAAAGATAACCCTTTAGAGCCTGTACTCCTGCCACAGATGGACTGTCTGCTCTGCATGTATGCCTTACATGTTGTTAGCAATGACCACAAGGCGTACCGTAGCAATCTGAAAAAACTAGCGTCAATGATAAAAATTGGGGGACATATGTTACTGGTGGGGACATATAATCAATCGTACTATATGATTGGTGAGCACAAGTTCTTCAGTCTGTCATGTGATGAGGAGTTTGTAAGAGAGGCCGTTTGTGATGCAGGGTTCATCATTGAGAATTTGGAAACAATGCCTTATAAATCTACCAGGGATTATACAGATTTTAAGCATGTTTTTTTTATAATAGCTCGCAAGGTGAGGGAGGTTTAGTAAAATAATTCTGAAAAAAGAAAGACATACAACAATGTATCTGATACTTTACATACTTAATGGAAAAGATGCAGCATAAATATCAGTGACTGCTAATATAATAAAATGAATTGCCAAATTTGTAGGAATTGTCATTTTTTTCCAACTTTGTTTATTTGGTGTTTTTCATGAGATACAAAAAGAGAGGTAAAGGGAAGGCACAGACGTGCAGTAACATGCATTGTATAACAACCTTTGATTTACAGCCTATGGGGATGGGGGGGGGGGATGTGGTGATTTATGTGGGAAAGACATGTAATACGTTAAGGAGAAGACAAACATATTAAAGAAAATAAAATAATTTCTGGACCCATCAGCGCAACTGCAGCTCTACTACAACTTACATAAAGAACAAATGGGAAAAATGTGCATTGCTGCTGCTCACCCTCTAATACAGGGGCGGCCAACTCCAGTCCTCAAGGACCACTAACAGGTCAGGTTTTCAGTATATCCCTGCTTCAGCACAGGTGCTATTGTCATAATGACTGAGCTACTAACTGAAACCACCTGTGCTGAAGCAGGGATATCCTGAAAACCTGATCTGGGGTGCCCTCGACGATTTCAGTTGGCCTCCCCTGGTCTAATATCTTATATCATTTAGAAATTGTAAATGTTTAAGTGTAACTGCAGTGACATAACAGGGACATATGTAT
This sequence comes from Ascaphus truei, assembly GCF_040206685.1. NCBI lineage: Eukaryota > Metazoa > Chordata > Amphibia > Anura > Ascaphidae > Ascaphus > Ascaphus truei. The sequence goes on along the minus strand of NC_134488.1, from coordinate 40,292,279 downwards.
GTATATATTTATTTGTGTACATACAGTACAGGCATACCCCACATTAACGTACGCAATGGTACCGGAGCATGTATGTAAATCAAAAATGTACTTAAAGTGAAGCACTACCTTTTCCCAACTTATCGATGCATGTACTGTACTGCAATCATCATATACGTCCATAACCGATGCAAATAACGCATGTGTAAAAGGCTCTATAGTCTCCCCGCTTGCGCACAGCTTCGGAACAGGTAGGGAGCCGGTATTACTGTTCAGGACGTGCTGACAGGCGCATGCGTGAGCTGCCATTTGCCTATTGGGCGATATGTCGTTACTCGCGAGTGTACAGTACTTAAAGTGTGTGTCCTTAAACCAGGGTATGCCTGTACACTATATATATATATATATGTACATGTATGACAAGACCATCATGTATTCTTTACATTATCTTTACTAATATGTTAGAATTAGAATAAGGTTATACTATAAAAAAGTAACCCAAGCTAGCGATGGACTTAGAAAGATTCACCTGGGGCCCACGGACACTCGTGGTGACCACCTGGAGGCCCACGGAGCCTAGCTGGGACCACCCGAGGGCCCTCAGACACTCGTGGGAACCCCCCGGCGACCCCCACCAGCCTGTGGTATTAATCCTGTGTGTAAAAAAATAAATAATGGTTTTATGTGGGGGCACAGGGGTTGGGTTGTGTATTGGTGGTTATTACTGTACATATTTTAATTAAAATGTTATTAATAGTGTAGATGAGCAGGGGGTCTCCGGAACAGAACCGCATTGTTTTCAGGTCTGGTGACCCCCTGCTTCCCAAGATACAGGCTCCGTTATGGGGTGCCGGTATCGCTTATGCATGTAAATGTCCTGCGTCACGTTACAGGGACATTTGAATGCATAGGAGATACAAGCACCCTATAACCAGGCCTGTATCTCGGGAAGCAGGGGTTCCACGGACCTGAAATCAACGCGGTTCTGCTCCAGAGACCCCCTGCTCATCTACACTAGTAATAAAATTTAAATATTTTTATTTCGTCTCTCTCTCTGCAGCAAAATCAACTCACTGGGTGAGCCCTTATCGGAGGGCAGATCATGTCGGCGCCAGCTACTCGCCATGTGTTGAAATGTTGCTATCACTGGTATTCATGGCTTTCTGCATTCCGTGATAGAAACTATGCAAAAATGGCGATTTAAAAATCCTGGCGATTTTTTCTATCAGACTTTACTGCATGAGGCTCGAAGTTGGCAAAGTGGGGTAGGTAATACAGTAAATAATATTTCCTTGATTTACCCCTTTTATCAGGTATTAAGGTTAATAATAAAAAAAATACATATTTATCAATGCAGCAATACTTCTTCTCCCCACACCCCCTTTTAAGTTTCTTATTTGTTTATCTAAAGCATGAGAACATTTATAATTCTACATTCTTACCTAAGCTAGCCATAGTTTGGTGCTCTAGTTATAATTCTATAAAAATTCTGATTGTGTGACTAACACAATAGCTGCTTCCGTCAGTGTGACTCAGCAGCTACAATGTATCCTTGTATTGTTAGGACAACATTATCTATTGTTATAATTTACAGCTCAAACTGCTGGGAATATTGGCAACAAATTATGCCAAACAGGAAAGATCTTGCTCTGCTGGGGAGATGGGCAAAAACCTGCTATCGAATTCAAAGGTTGCTTTAAAACTCATTAAAAACTGCTTTAAGAGTTGAATAATAAAAAATAAAAAAAATGTATTATGTAATACTACAGAATTGAAATATATTTTAAAAAAACATACTATAAGATGTCACATGTTTTGCTGCTTTAACATTTCTATGCCATCACATATTCAATGCAATTTCACCTGACTGTGTATAGAATATCCTATTCACTTGGCAGTACATACAGAGGAATATATAAGGCTAACAACAGCTTGAAGTCGCTGATAAATATTTTACTAAAACAAACAAGATAACACCATTGCGATCCTTATTGAAAATGGAACAAATGCATATCGTTACAAACAAATGTGCTAGTTGTGCAATTTGTAATAGTAGATAGCAAAATATACCAAATTCGGGCAGAGCCAGTGTACTACATGCTAGTTGACTAAAATGTACACATTTTTGGAGATAACATTGCCATTTTTCCGTAATGCTGCTTGATGTATCCGTACCATTGTTTTTTATACATTTTATTTATAGGAATGGCACCTTTAATTAATGTGTTGATGCTATACCAATTTATCAAATTCTTTATTTTGAGTTACAGCAAAATATAGCATCAGTTTTTGCTCACACTAATAGAACTGCTGCCAAGAAAAGCAGTGGTTGTGGGTTCTCGACCTGCTCGGTCTGACATCAGTACACTACTCCAGCCACTAGGGGACTTAGTCCTGTCAACTCAATATCATTCTAATGACAATCTTTTCAGAAAGTGTGGGATGTTACTCATATAAATATACTTTGTATAGCCATTATTATATTACCCAGAGTACCCACATAAGTGGGCTCCTTTTCAGCAGGGGCAAATATATACACCTTTAGACCTACTAAACTGAACTCCTCCATACCCAATTGACATCCTGCCATGGAAATCGGTGGATTGGATTCAGACAGATTAGCCAATTTCTATTGGCAACTCATTATATCTTTGTGTAACTGTCAAAATGAAAATAAATACTTATGATTTTGCCAACCATACATCGCACCATTCGCACATTTCTACCTACAATATAACAATTAAAAAACCCTCAATGTGTCATTGTTACTAGCATCATACCTGTATGTATTTGGGAATCAATGTGTTACAGAGCTCTGTATTCTGCTTAACTGACATGTACAAAGACTGTGCAAAGTTCTTATTTTGTCTCAACTCAAAATAAAACAAGAGACAGAACACTACAGTCATAGTGTAGTAAATTATATTAAATGGACAACAAATATCGGGTAAGTATTGCACAATCAAAAATTACAAGCGTTACATGTCAGGTACATGTTAGTATACGACGAACAGCTAATTCCCACCGATCACCAGCATGAGGATCCGCTTCTGCGTCTGTGGAGATGGACGTCCCCTTTCTTTTTCTCCTCGATCACGATCGCTGCTTCCCAGTGGATAACTGCTCCTTGCTGCTGTATTGTGTCCATAATGTCTATCATGTGGTTGCTGACTCCTCAACCTGTTATACACCGGGAAGCAGCGATCGAGGCGAAAAAGAAAGGGAACGTCCATCTCCACAGATGCAGAAGCGGATCCTCGTACTGGTGATCGGTGGGAATTAGCTGTTTGTCATATACTAACATGTAGCTGACATGTAACGCTTGTTATTTTTGATTGGATGTACGTGCAATACTTACTTACTTAGTGTCAGTTTGGGGAGAGAGTATCAGTTGGAAGGGGAAGAGTGTTTTTTGGGGTGGGGGAGTGTGTAATTGTGGGAAGAGAGTGTCATTGTGGGTAAAGAGAGTGTCAGTGTAGAGAAAGAGTGTCAGTTTGGAGAGAGAAAGTTTTAGTGGGGGAGAGTGTCAGTGGGAGGGGGAGAGTCAGTTGGAGGGGAGAGTATCAGTGGGGGGGGAGAACGTGTCAGTGGGGAGGGAGAAAGTGTCAGTGTTGGGGGGGGCATGAAAGCGTCAGTGAAGGGGGGTGGAGAGTCAGTGAATGGGAGAAAGAATGTCAGTTGCAGGGGGAAGAGTGCCAGTGGTTAAGTAGGGAGAGACAGTGGGGAGGGGGTGTGAGAGAGTGTAAGCTTGGGGGGAAGAATGTCAGTGTTGGGGGGAGAGATTTTCCATGGAGAAGGGGGGAGATAGAGTGTCAGTGGGGAAGAGGGAGAGAGTGTGAGTTGTGGGGGTGTGAGTGAGTGTCAGTGGGGGGGGAGAGAGTGTGTCAGTGGGGGAGAGAGCAAGCATCAGTGGGGAGAGGAGAGAGTGTAATTGAGTGCAGGGGGAGAGTGTCAGTGGGTAAGGGGAGAGAGAGTCAGTGGGGAGGGTGTGTGAGAGAGTGTAAGTGGGGGGGGAGTGTCAGTTGGGATGAGAGTGTCAGTGGGGGGAGAGAGAGTGTCATTGGGGAAGGGAGAGAGAATGTCAATGGAGAAGTGGGAGAGAGTGTAAGTGGGGGGGGGTGAGAGAGTGAGAGAGTGTTAGTGGGGAGGGGAGAAAGAGTGTCAGTGTGGAAGGGGGTGTGGGAAAGTGTCAGTGGGGGAGAGAATGTGTCAGTGCGTGGCGAAGTGATTGTGTCAGTGCGGGGGAGAGAGAGTGCCAGTGGGAAGCAAGTAAATGCAACTAAAGAACTTCAATGCTCAATATTAGGCATGAATGTGTTTAATATGTATCCATTATAGAAAGACAAGAAAATCCATTCTACAAACTTCACGTTTGTTATGAAATCTACATGTAAAACCACTGACTAAAACATAATTAATTGAATAAAAGCCCAGGAACGGTAATAAATAGTTCCCAAGCAATTCCTTACTACTATTGGGTATGCCATGGGGGTTAGGTAGTCTAGTGTTAGCTATATAATAATGCCCTTGTAGCCTTTAGGCTGCGCTTATACAGTCGACGATGGCGACACGACCAATGACACCACCAGTCACCGTCGCCATTGCGATGAGTTGTGTTTCGAATTGTGGCGACGTTTCTGGCAGCAAGGCCAGTAACTCAGAAAAGGGGATGGCAGAGGGAAGGAGAAGCTCCCGATTGGCCGCAAGGGGAGACAGTCGACTAAAAAATCAAATAACAGTGACTACCAGATTTCTGGTAGCACTGTCGCTCAGTCGCTATGTCGCCGTCTCGTGCACTATAAGCGCACGCGATGGCGATAATGCATTTGTTTTGACGTGATGCGACATTGCCGGCAATATAAGTGCAGCCTTAGTTGGCAGATAGCCATGGGTTGCCAATGACTAGTTTGCCACTTGAGCAGCTAAGGGATTACCTGATATAAAAGTTGCTAAACATTTATTTATTGAACTTTTATCCTAGGTCCTGACTATTAGAGATTGGAGAACCTGTCAATAACTGATCCACAGATTTTCCAGGGATCTTTAACCAAAATAAGATCCGCACATGGAAATCCGAAGATGGATTGGGAACTGAAGTACAGTGTGACAGTGGCGCTACCCAGCAGCTGGTTTAGATCCCAATGCTAGATAATGTTCTATATAGCAGAGGTTGTGGCTTCTAAGCATCGGCGAGAGGTAGGGGTGTGTGCATGTGTTTGTGCGTGTGTGTCAGTGTCGGGAGGGAGAGTGTCAGTGTGAGGATAGAGAGTGTCAATGTGGAGAGAGAGCGTCATTGTGAGGAGAGCGAGTGTCAGTGTCTAGACAAAGAGTGTCATTTTGGGGAGAGAATGTTAGTGGGGTGACTGAGAGAGTTTCAGTATGGAAGGGAGGTGTGAGAGAGTGTCAGTGTGGGGGCAGAGAGTGTGTCAGTGGGTGGTGTAGTGAGTGTGTCAGTGTGGTGGAGAGAGTGTCAGTTTTTGGGGAGAGAGAGTGTCAGTTGGGGGGAGATAGTGTCAGTGGGGGGGGAGAGAGTGTCAGTGCGGGAAGTTTGTGTCGGTGGGAGGGAGAGATAGTGTCAGTGCGAGGGAGAGTGTCAATGGGGGGATAGAGAGTGTCAGTGGGGGGGTCAGAGAGAGTGTCAATTTGGGGAGAGAGTGTCAGTGGGGTGGCTGAGAGAGTTTCAGTATGGAAGGGAGGGTGAGAGAGTGTCCGTGTGGGGGAGAAAGAGTGTCCATTGCGGGGAGAGAGAGTGTCAGTTGGAGGGATAGATAGTGTCAGTGTGACGGAGAGAGTGTGTCAATGGGGGGATAGAGAGTATCAGTAGGGGGTCAGAGAGTGTCAGTGGGGAGGTGAGAGGAAGTGTCAGTGTGGGTAGAGTGTGTGTCATTGTGGTGAGAGTGTGTCATTGTGGATACAGAGAGTGTCAGTGTAGACAAAGAGTGTAAGTTTTGGGGAGAGAGTGTCAGTGGGAAAGGGGAGAGAGAAAGTGTCATTGGGGGAGAGAGTGTTAGTGGGGGGGAGAGAATGTCAGTGGGGGGGGGTTGTCAAAGCCAGCTGCATGAAAAGAAAACCTGCTTACTTGAAAAGTGGGGAGGGGCGAACTTTAAACCTTGGGTGGGAGGAGCCACTAACCTCCAAAATAGCTGAGACCAGCTGGAAAAAGTTTGCAAACACACAGATACCCAGCAAGCTCTCATTAACCCCCCAAATTACTTATATATATATATATATATATATATATATATATATATATATATATATAGTGTTCGACAAATCACCCAAATATCTACTCGCCGAACCAAAAAAATCTACTTGCTACCTAGTCCCGCCCCAACCCCGCTTACAAAAAAATACATAAATAAAATAAATTGAATAAATTCCTAGTAAGAACATACGTTTTTGACATAAGTTTATTTACTGTATTACATTATACTACAGTGTGTGTGTGTGTGTGTGTGTGTGTGTGTGTGTGTGTGTGTGTGTGTGTGTGTGTGTGTGTGTGTGTGTGTGTGTGTGTGTGTGTGTGTGTGTGTGTGTGTGTGTGTGTGTGTGTGTGTGTAAATGTCGGATCTAGAAAAAAAGCCAGATGTGAATGACTAATTTCCTGAACCCCTTAACCAGTGTCTGGATGCCCCCGCTTCACAATATTTAAAGCAGCAATCCCGCCTGGGATCTTACCTGATCCGCAGTCCCTCAATGTCCAGGTACCCTCATTCCTGCAATGTTATACATTGGTGGGGAGGTGTTCCCTACCTGTCTTCTTGGTTAGGGGGGATTCCGATATCTCCCGTGTGAAGCTTCAGTCAGATCTGGAAGAAAGCAGTATAGTTTATTTTGGTGTAGTATAGGGCAGTTACGATATACAGGGTAAATAAGATATCCAGATCGAGAGTGTGAGACAGAGAGTGTGAGACAGAGAGAGTGAGAGAGAGACAGAGACAGAGACAGAGATAGGGGAGAGACAGAGAGAGGGGGGAGAGACAGAGAGAGGGGGAAGAGACAGAGAGAGGGGGGAGAGACAGAGAGGGGGGAGAGACAGAGAGAGGGGAGAGACAGAGAGGGGGAGAGACAGAGAGGGGGGAGAGACAGAGAGACAGAGAGGAGGTGAGAGACAGAGGGGTTGAGAGACAGAAAGGGGGGGAGAGACAGAGAGGGCGGGAGAGACAGAGAGGGGGGGAGAGACAGAGAGGGGGGGAGAGAAAGAGAGGGGGGAGAGACAGAGAGGGGGTGGAGAGAGAGGGGGTGGAGAGACAAAGAGGGGGTGGAGAGACAGAGAGAGGGGAGAGACAGAGAGGGGAGAGACAGAGAGGGGAGAGACAGAGAGGGGAGGGAGATGGGGGGGTAACAGACTGATGGGGGCAGGCAACTGACTGATGGGGGGAGGCAACTGACTGACCTGGGGGTGTAACTGACTGACTAGGGGGAAGTAACTGACTGACTGGGGGGGTTACTGACTGACTGAATGGGGGGGGGGGTAACTGACTGACTGGGGGGGTAACTGACTGACTTGTGGGGAGTAACTGACTGACTGGGGGGGGGTAACTAACTGACTGGGGGTGTAACTGACTGACTGGGGGGGTAACTGACTAACTGGGGGGTAACTGACTGACTGGGGGGGGTAACTGACTGACTGGGGGGGTAACTAACTGACTGAGGGGTAACTAACTGACTGGGGGGGGTAACTGACTGACTGGGGGGGTAACTAACTGACTGAGGGGTAACTAACTGACTGGGGGGGGTAACTGACTGACTGGGGGGGGGGTAACTGACTGACTGGGGGGTAACTGACTGACGGGGGTAACTGTCTGACGGGTGTTACTGGGTGGGGAGGAGGTGACTGACTGGATGACTTTGACTGACTAGGTGGGGGGGTGACTGATTGGGGGGTACCTCTGGTGTTCTACCCACACACACACACATACACTCGCACACATTCACACACACACACACACACACACACACACACACACACACACACACACACACACACACACACACACACACACACACACACACACACACACACACACACACACACACACACACACACACACACACACACACTCTATAACATATACACACACACACTATCCCATATACACACACACACTATCCCATACACACACACACACACACACACACACACTATTCCATATATACACAGACACACTCTGTGTGGGGTGGGGGAGTGGAGACAGACATGGGGACCAGGGGGAACACCCGCGCTGCCATCTCGCGGCCCACGCAAGCAGTAACGGGGACCAGCGGGGACTGGAGGGGAAGCGGGGACCGGAATGGAAGTGGAGACCGGAGGGGAAGCGGGGACCGGAGGGAAAGAGGGGACCAGAACGGAAGTGGAGACCAGGGGGAACACCCGCGCTACCATCTCGCGGCCCGCGCGAGCAGTAACAGGGACCAGCGGGGACTGGAGGGGAAGCGGGGACCGGAATGGAAGTGGAGACCGGAGGGGAAGCGGGGACCGGAGGGGAAGCGGAGACCAGGGAGAACACCCGCGCTACCATCTCGCGGCCCACGCGAGCAGTAACGGGGACCAGCGGGGACTGGAGGGGAAGCGGGGACCGGAACGGAAGCGGAGACCAGGGGGAACACTCCCACTGCACATGTGGCAAAGGAGCGTGGGACGGAGGGGAAGCGCCTGGGCAGCAGCCATGGGACCCAACCAGCCTACCACCCTCCCCGGGCAGCAAGCGGGGATCGGGGGCAGGGAGGTTGGGGCTGACCCTAAATGCTTGAACCACAGTCCTACCACAGAAACTAGGTGAATCCCTCCGACACAGCCGAGGAAGTCTTGTAGTTACAAAATAGGTGACAACTTTAAAAGACACCATGGAAGACATTTAAAACAGGAAGAGGCGCCAAAGCCTCTGCATCAGGAACATACCCGCGTCACACCAATCAGGGAGGGGAATTATTCATTTATTAAAAACAAAAAATTGGCGCGAGCAGGGGAATTCCTAGAGCCGCAGCAACAGTTTGCCAGCGGCCTACATCCACTCGCCACGTGCGTGTAGTTATAATTAATTGTCGAACACTGTATATATATATATATAAATAAATACAGGCATACCCCGCATTAGCTTAGGGTTTAGTCACCATTAGGTGTTCTCCTTGGTAGTACTTAGCCGTCCAGCTGCACAGCTGTTCTGAGGTGGGGTTGGATCCCCTCAGTTTTTGTGTATTTTTAATAAATTACCTTCCACTAATCCCTGGTGCGCATTTGTACATTTTTTATTATCTTGTTTTTCAGGGTGCCTTCCCCCCTTTCTTAGGGGGGTTCACCTAGATTTGAGAGTTTCTGGGGAGACGCTTTATGTACATGCTGCAAAGGGATCATCCACACCATCACACAGCACGAGCGCTGAATATATTTTTTTTTATACCCCGCATTAACGTACACAATGGGACCAGAGCATGTATATAAAGCGAAAATGTACTTAAAGTGAAGCACTACATTTTCCCACTTATTGATGCATCTACTGTACTGCAATCTTCACATACGTGCATAACTGATGTAAATAACACATTTGTAACAGGCTCTATAGTCTTCCCGCTTGCACACAGCTTCGGTACAGGTAGGGAGCCGGTATTGATTTTCAAGACGTGCTGAAAAGTGCATGCGCGAGCTGCCATTTGCCTATTGGGCGATATGTCCCTACTCGCGAGTGTACTTAAAGTGAGTGACCTTAAAGCTGCAGTTCAGTCTTTTTTATTTTTATTTTTTTTATTTATTTTTTTAATTCAATAGTTTCACATGGGCAATCTCGAATTACCTAAAGAACTGTATAGCTGCCAGTCAATTCGTTCTCCATGTATTGATTGGCGAAATCTTTAGATATGGGATATATTTTTCCTCTGCTTCTGTCACTCAGTTGAAGCTCATGAATATTCATGAGCACTCCTACACTGACATGTGCTAGAGGGAGGGCAGGGCTGACAAAGGGGTGTGCCAGAGCTTGTGACAGGACATGAAGGGGCAGTGCCTTAGTAAATGGTTGTTAAAATAGAATAAAAGAAAATTGGTCTTTCAAAGTTGTTTTTTTAAAAACAGAAAATGCTAAAAGTATTTTTTCTTACTACAGAACTGATTTATTAAAAAAAACACACATGCAGGATATTGACTGAACTGCAGCTTTAAACCGGGGTATGCCTGTAAAAGTGTCAAAAGCATTTTTTTTTCATGCAGCTGGTTGTGACAGGTTCAATGCCAGAACCATGCTGCCTCTAATTAAAGAGGTAAATAAGGATTTTAATCAGTTAGTGTTAGGACCTGAGAACTGGTCATGCCTTGATAGTGGGTAACAGGCTTATACGCTTTGGCCAAATAGTTAACTAAATGACCTTTTCAAGAGATATATATAGGTATCTCACTGTGTATTTTTGTAACATTGGATGTTGTTCTGGACTTCTTTGTTTCTTGTTTTTTACAATTAGCCACGCCCATTGGCACTGCTTTTGACACTTATATACATGTATATTTTTTGAGGTAATTTTGGGGGGTTTCTGAGAGCTTGCTGGATATCTGTGTGTTTGTTAACTTTGACCAGCTGGTCAAAAAGTGACAAAAACCCTCCACAGCAAAGCATTTAGCTAATGGAAATATTCCTGTATGCTCATTTGCATGTCTTAGAAAGGTCTGCAACCCTGCCTTTCACCATTATCAACCAGCACACAGCACTTCCACTGCAGCAAGGGATTCTGGGAAATGACAAGCAAATGAGCACACAGTGCCACCTTTTGCTTCAAACCATTTTTAACATGGTTCCGTGTAGGCTTAAGCTTGCTCCATGGTCACAGCTTTGAGCACAGCCAGGGTTAAGATTCATAGCCAGTAAACCCACCCACAGATAGCCGTTTCAACCTTAATACTGTAGGTCTCATCAGTGTGGGGTTGGTTATACCAGCTATGCAAAAATGAAGCAATGATGATGGGTTTTACCATACTTAAGTTATGGTGGGTAAATAGGGAACCATGATAAAAATGGTTTTGAAGCAAAAGGTGGCAATGTGTGCTCATTTGCATGTCATTTTCCAGAATCCCTTGCAGCAGTGGAAGTGCTATGTGCTGGGTGATAATGGTGAAAGGCGGGGTCCTGACCTTTCTAAGACATGCAAATGAGCATGCAGTAATATTTCCATTATATATATATATATATATATATATATATATATATATATATATATATATATATATTTTATATATATATATATATATATATATATATATATATATATATATATTTTTTTATATATATATATATATATATATATATATATATATATATATATATATATATATATATATATATATATATATATATATATGTAATTTTGGGGGTTTCTGAGAGCTTGTTGGTTATCTGTGTATTCATTCGACTTACTGCCATAGTAAAATAACTCAGTTTTCTGTTTGGAAGGTGTACAAGATGTCAGGATTTGGCAAAACATGAGATTTTATTTAAGTCCGTTCTGTACTGCACTGACACAGATAGGGACATATGTACTGAGCAGTCTTCTGCTCATTTTGATTTTTTACTTCTCTTAGAGCCTAGAGATAAGTGAATCCACTCAAATTCATTTTTTGGATTTTCTCAAATTTCCCACCCAAAATCCGCAAACATATTTGGTCGATTTTAATCCCTGCGGATTGCCATTGCATACAACCCGTGGACGGAATTGTAGAATCCAATCCATGGATTCAGCGATCCCTCAAAGGTTTCTTAAGAATTTAAATTTCCAAATCCATCCACGGGTTGCAGAATCCGTGGAGTGTATTGGTAATTGTAATAAAAATCCGCAAAACGCGAATTGCCATTTTTGAGATTGAACTGCTTAAATCCACGGACCAAAAGAACCAACCGATCCCCTGGGGATCCAAATCCGACCCCAAAAATATTCGACTGTCTCTATTAGTCATTTGAGTGACACGTGTACATTATTTTCTGCTCCAATCTCCCATGTGATCCTTTTTCATTTTGCAATTTCAGCGAGAAGTGGGAAGGAAAGGAAGACAAAGCAAGAAGAGCAGTGAAACGCGTTGTTAAATGTGATTTCACCACAGAATTCTTTAGAGCCTGAAGTCCTGCCACAGATGGACTGTCTGCTCAGCATTGGTGTCTTACAAGCTGTTAGCAAGGACCACCAGGCTTTCTGTAAAAACCTAAAAAAAATAACTTCAATGTTTAAAACTGGGGGATATATGTTACTGATGGGGACATATAATAATTCATGCTACTGTATATGGTTGGTGAGCATAAGTTCTTCTGTCTGTCATACAGTATGATGAGGAGTTTATGAGAGGCTGTTTGTGAATCAGGATTCACTATTGAATTTGAAAGCATGTCACAACATCAACCGTTGTTATAAATTAATTGATGCGCTAATAATGTATTAATTAAATGTTTAAGAGCCAGACCCGTTGTCACGGGAGACCAGGAATGTATACCTTTATACCAGGATCAAATCACTGAGCAAAACCAAGAAGTAAAACAAATTGCGATGTATTCCTTAGAAACAGACATACAGTACACACAATGGATTACAATATACAGAAT